>NC_041384.1:183537011-183547716 GCF_002162155.2 Triticum dicoccoides
CGCGGGCACCTCTCCCGAACGATGCCACCCCCCATCACCGGCGACACTGCCGCCACCTCCCCGACCCATTGCCTTTCCCCTGCAGCTCCCTTGTGAGGAAAACCCCCTCCTATCCTCCTTTCCCTCCTCCCATATGGCCACTGTCCGCCACTCCTTTGCGTCGCGCGCGCGTGCGCCGGCACGCACCACGGTGCCCCGCGCGCTTCCCCCGCTCATGGCCCATGCCGCACCGCGCCGACTCGTGCACCCGCACCAGCCGGCGGTGCTCTGCCTGCTACTGCTCCCTGTCGCGCTTGCTGCACTCGCCGCGCCCGGCCGCACCTCGCTGCCACCGCCCTGCACCCGCTCACCGCGTGCTCGCCGATGCCTCCTCCCTGTGCCCCTCCCCTTATGGCCTCGAGGCTGCACGCGCCGCGCTCCGGCCTGCGCATCGGCGCCCGCTCTGCCTGGCCTCGTCCGCCGGCAGCCGCTCACGCGCCCGCGGCCCGCAACTGCCGCTGCTTCCCTCCACTGCACACGCCGGCCCGTCCCGCTCGCCCCACGCCGTCCCTTGCTCGCGCGCATGGCCGCCCCGCTGTTGCGCTGCCGCCGCGTCCCGGTTCCCCTGCTGTTGCCCTCTACGCCTCACTGCACACGCGCCCGTGCGTGCCTCCTCACACGCACGCCCGCTGCACTTCGTGGCCTCGCCGCTGCCCAGCATCGCCGACCCGCCGCCCTTCGCCAGCGCCATCCATGGCCGGCTCGTCATGGCCACGCTCCGGCGGGCCACTCGTCGGCGCCCTGATTTTGCCCGTTCGGGCGTGGTGCCCGCCAGCGCCCGCGTGCTAACGGGGCTCCGCCTGCTGCCCTTTTGCCCGATAGCCCCCCTGGGGCCTATGACAGAGGGGCCCAGCCCCAGAACGTTTAAAAAATATATTAAAAAACTAAATAAATAAATAATAATTACAATAATTACGGAATTAATTAAGTTAATTAATCATATTTAGATTAATCTAATCAGTAATTAACCTAATCATTTAAATAAACTAAGTAAACATGATTAGTTAGTCTCAGACTATGACAGGTGGGTCCCACTGGGTCCCACTGGACCCACCGGTCAGGTTTGACTCTGGTCAGCGGACCGTTGACCGCTGACGTCACCTCTACATCATGCTGACGTCACCAGGCATTGTTCTGGATAATGCTGATTTGAAATAATTAAATAAATCCTAAAAATGAATTAAATCTTTTAAAATCAATCGAAAATAAACCGTAGCTCGGATGGAAAAACTTTGTACATGAAAGTTGCTCAGAACGACGAGACGAATCCGGTTACGCAGACCGTTCGTCCACTACACATCCCTAGCATAAAAAACACGCAACTTTCCCCCTCCGGTACATCTGTCTGAAAACGCGAAACACCGGGATACTTTCCCGAATGTTTCCCCCCTTCGTCGGTATCACCTCCTACCATGTTAGGGCACACCTAGCACCGCTCATTGTGAGGTCTTGCACCGTCATGCTTATGTTTGCACTATATTTATTGTTTCTTCCCCCTCTTCTCTCTGGTAGACTATGAGACCGACGCTGCTGCTACCCCATTCGACTACGGAGTTAACGACCCCTCCTTCTTGCCAGAGCAACCAGGCAAGCCCCCCCTTGATCACCAGATATCGCCTACTCTTCCCTCTACTGCTAGCATTAGAGTAGTGTAGCATGTTACTGCTTTTCGTTAATCCTATTCTGATGTATAGTCTGTCATTGTTGCTACACTGTTGATACTTTACCTACAATCCTAAATGCTTATTATAGGATGCTAGTTTATCATCAGTGGCCCTACATTCTTGTCCGTCTGCTGTGCTATACTATCGGGCCGTGATCACAAGGGTGTTGATCACGGGTATATACTATACCTACTACACATGATATATGTTGTGACTAAAGTCGGGTCGGCTCGTTGAGTACCCGCGGTTTATTCACGAATTGGAGGCTGGAAGGACATACTTTCCTAATGGTCCTCTGTGTGGATCTTTGTGGCGGAGCGACAGGGCAGGTTGAGACCACCCAAGTGAGAGGTGGGCATGGCCCTGGTCGTCGTTCGCGGTTACTTCAAGATAACACGCTTAACGAGATCTTGGTATTTGATCTGAGTCTGGCCACTGGCCTATACGCACTAACCAACTACGCGGGAACAGTTATGGGCACTCGACATCATGGTATCAGCCGAAGCCTTCGTGACGTCAGCGACTGAGCGGCGCGCGCCGGGTTGGACTACGTAACGCAACTTACTTTGTAATGGAGGTTGCTTGGTCTACTCTTCGGCCACCCATGCAACATGTAGGTGTGCAATGGCGATGGGCCCAGACCCCTGCGCCATAGGATTTAGACCGGCATGCTGACCTCTCTGTTTTGCCTAGGTAGGGCTGCGACGTGTTGATCTTCCGAGGCCGGGCATGACCCAGGAAAGTGTGTCTGGATAAAGGGGATCGAGCGTGTTGGGAAATGTGGTGCACCCCTGCAGGGAAGTTAATCTATTCGAATAGCCGTGATCTTCGGTAATAGGACAACTTGGAATTATACCTTGACCTTATGACAACTAGAACCGGTTACTTAATAAAACACACTCTTCCAAGTGACAGAAACAACCGGTTATCGCTCTCTCACAGGGCGACGACGGGAGGATCATCGTTTAGGATTATGCTATGCAATGTTACTTGGTGAACTTACCATCTACTCTCTTCTTCTGCTGCAAGATGGAGTTTACCAGAAGCGTAGTCTTCGATAGGACTAGTTATCCCCCTCTTATTCTGGCATTCTGCAGTTCAGTCCACATATGTTACCCCTTTCCATTTCATACCAATGCATACATATGTAGTGTAGCTCCTTTCTTGCGAGTACTTTGGATGAGTACTCACGGTTACTTTGCTCCCCCTTTTCCCCTTTCCTATACCCGATTGCTACATCCAGACGTTGGAGTCCAGGAGCCAAACGCCACTGTCGATGATGACTACTACTACTCGGGAGGTGCCTACTACCACATGCAGCCTGCTAACGACGACCAGGAGTAGTTTAGGAGGATCCCAGGCAGGAGGGCTACGCCTCTTCGACCTATATCCCAATTTGTGCTAGCCTTATTAAGGCAAACTTGTTTAACTTATGTCTGTACTCAGATATTGTTGCTTCTGCTGACTCGTCTATGATCGAGCTCTTGTATTGGAGCCCTCGAGGCCCCTGGCTTGTAATATGATGCTTGTATGACTTATTTTATTTGTAGAGTTGTGTTGTGATATCTTCCCGTGAGTCCCTAATCTTGATCGTACACGTTTGTGTGTATGATTAGTGTACGATTGAATTGGGGGCGTCACATCGAGATTCGGGTTGGGTAGAAAATAGGTGTGGGTGGTATTTCTGTAGATCATACTCTCGTTTGCAGGTGGCTTCATCCTCGGTATGGTGGCTCCACCGGACTTTGCAAAACTTAATAACCTTGTTGCGAGTAACTCGGCTGGCAAACTCGAGAATCTTTATAGGTTTTTCCTCATATGTCAGATCAGTATCCAACTAAATTACTTCCAGGGGCACCGTATCTCTCAGAGGGATGTTGGCCTTCTCTACATGACACTTCTTCAACTGGGAAACGTGAAACACATCATGAACTCCTGTCAGTCCTTCGGGTAATTCCAACTTGTAGGGAACCTCTCCCATGCATTCCAAAACACGGTACGGCCCTACAAATCTCGGGGCTAACTTTCCCTTAACTCCAAAACATATTACTCCTCGCAGGGGTGACACTCGCAGATATGCCCTATCTCAGATTTCATAGACTACCTCCTTGGGTTTTGAGTGTGCATAACTCTTGTGTCTGGACTGAGCTACCTTCAGTCTGTCTCGTATCAGCTTAACCTTCTCTTCAGACTTCATCCCACATCAACAGTGTTCGGCATCTCCTTCCATACAGGGCTTCGAACGGTGCCATCTTCAAACTGGCCTGGTAGCTGTTATTGTATGAGAACTCCGCGTAGGGCAAGTTGTCGTCCCAACTAGATCCATAATCTAGCGCACAAGCTCTCAACATGTCCTCAAGAATCTGATTTACTCTCTCAGTCTGTCCATCTGTCTGCGGGTGAAATGCGGTACTGAACTCTAGCCTGGTTCCTAAAGTCTGGTGCAGCTGGTGCCAAAACTTTGAGGTAAACTGCGTTCCTCTATCTGTTACGATGGTCCTTGGAACTGCATGTAGGCATACAATCCTGGTCATATATATATTGGCCAACTTCGCGCTTGTATAGGTGGTCTTCACAGGGATAAAGTGAGCTACTTTGGTCAAGCGGTCCACTACTACCCAGATAGAATCATATCCAATCTGGTCCTGGGTAATCCGGTGATGAAATCCATGCCAAGCTTATCCCACTTCCATTCGGGTATCGGCATAGGCTGCATTAATCCTGCTAGCTTCTGATGCTCTACCTTCACTCTCTGACATACATCACATATGGCTACATACTCGGCAATATCCTTCTTCATTCCACTCCACCAGAAATGCTCCTGCAAATCCAAATACATCTTGGTGTTTTCGGGGTGTATCGAGTATGGTGAGTCATGAGCTTCCTGTAGTATCAACTTCCTGATCTCGGCATTATTGGGCACAAATATATGGTCCTCAAACCACAAGGTGTCATGCTTATCCTCACGAAAACCTTTGGCTTTGCCTTCAGCCATCTTCTCCTTTATCTTGGCAATTTCCTTGTTGTCTTTCTGAGCTTCTCGAATCTTTCCCAATAATGTCGACTGAACTTCCAATGTTGTAACATAAACTCTAGGAACAATCTCCAAATAAAGTTCCCTGAGATCTTCTGCTAACTCCTTTGGCAATCCTTTACTTAAGAAGGTATTGGCATAACTCTTCTGGCTCAAAGCGTCTGCTACGACATTGGCCTTGCCTGGCTGATAGTGTAACTTCATATCATAATCCTTGATAAGCTCCAACCATCTCCTTTGCCTGAGGTTCAACTCCTTCTTTGTGAAAATGTACTTCAAACTCTTACAATCCGTGTACACATCACAATGGTTACCAATAAGAAAATGTCTCCAGGTTTTGAGTGCATGCACGACAACTGCTAACTCCAAATCATGCGTGGCATAATTCAACTCATGCGGTCGAAGTTGTCATGAGGTATACGAAACAACCCTCCCGTCTTGCATAAGTACTGCTCCAAGTCCTAAACGGGATGCGTCACAATACACTTGGAAATCCTTACGTATATCTGGAAGAATCATCACTGGGGCCGTAGTCAAACGTTTCTTCAACTCCTGGAAACTTGCTTCACATTATTTAGTCCAATGGAACTTGGTGTCCTTCTTCAACAATGTTGTCATAGGCTTCGCAATCTTGGAAAAATTATCAATGAATCTCCGATAATATCCCACGAGTCCAAGAAAACTGCGGATCTCTCCAACTGAGGTGGGTGCCAACCACTCAGTGACTGATTGAACCTTGGTAGGACCTATTGCTATACCTTCTCCTGATATAACATGTCCAAGAAATCCAATTTCCTTCAACCAAAACTCACATTTGCTAAACTTGGCATACAAATGATGTTCCCTGAGCTTCTCAAGAACTAGACGCAAATGCTCCTTGTGTTCCTCTTCATCCTTTGAGTATACCAAGATATCGTCAATGAACACCACAGCAAACTTATCCAAGAATTCCATGAATACCTTATTCATCATACTCATGAAATAGGCAGGGGCATTAGTCAATCCAAATGACATAACCGTGTACTCATATAGCCCGTACCTCGTGGTGAAGGTTGTCTTAGGTATTTCCTTTTCTTGAATCTTCAGCTGGCGGTGTCCTAATCGCAGGTCGATCTTGTAAAAGACTTTTGCTCCTTGCAACTGGTCAAATAGATCATTGATCATCGACAGTGGGTACTTGTTCTTGATCGTCACTTCATTCAATGCCCGATAATCAACAACCATCCTCAGAGACTTATCCTCTTCTCAACCAAGAGCACTGGGGCTCCCCATGGTGATGAACTTCATCGAATGTAACCTTTCTCCAATAACTCCTTAATCTGCTTCTTAATCTCCTCCAGATCATTTGCGGGCATCCGGTAGGGTCTCTTCAATATTGGTCCGGTGCCTGGCAATAACTCTATCAAAAACTCAATATCACGGTCTGGCGGCATGCCTGGTAATTCCTCTGGAAATACATCCGGGTAATCCTTCACTACAGGCACTTCTTCCTGAACAACTCATGTGCGAGAATTTACGTGAGTACTCTTAGGACTATACCTCGATACATACTTGATCGTTTTCCCTTCTGGTGTGGTGAGTAGAATTGTCTTACTGGCTCAATCGATGTTTCCTACATACATTGATATCCAATCCATACCTTGGGATTCCAAAATTATCAAGTCTGAGGGGAAAACATGCCTGCCTATGGTCAATGGCATCTGAAAACATCCCTGACTAGCCATATACTCCGGTCCGAGTGAGCTTACTAACATGGGTGTCCTAAGTACCTTGGTGGGCAAATTATATTTATCCACGAATCCCCTTGAAATGTATGAATGCAATGCACCAGTATCAAAAAGAACTATTGCAGTAAATGACTTAACCAAAAACTTACCGATAACTGCATCTGGCTGCTCTTCAACCTCCTCCATGTTCACGTGGTTCACTTGTCCCTTGTTGAATGGGTTGGGCTTCTTCCTAGAGCTTCCATTGCCATTCCCATTCTTTGCTTCAGAACACTCGGTGGCGTAGTGTCCAGTCTTCCCGCACTTGAAACAAGTAATGTGACTTAGATCCTTCTTGGCGGGTGTTGCTGGATTAGAGCGGTTTTGATTGCTGCCTGCTCTGTTCCCATTTCCATTCCTAGGGCCGTGGTGGTTATGCGGAATTCCTCCATTATGGTTATGGCCTCCATGGTTATGGGTAAATCCTCCCGGGTTCAGGGTGAGATGGGGTTTCTGCTGAGCTCCAGAATTGTACTTCCCTTGTCCATACTTCCTCTTACGGCTCTCAATATGTTGTTGCTTCCCTTCTATCATAAGAGCCTTATCTACCAACTCCTGGTAGTTGTTGAATGTTGCCACCATCAACTGCATGCTCATCTCATCATTCAGCCCTTCCATAAACTTCTCCTGCTTCGTGGCATCGGTGGCCACATCATCTGGGGCATAGCGAGATAACTTACTAAACTCCTCTACGTACTGCGCTACAGTACGATTCCCTTGGCGTAAGTTGCTATACTCACGCTTCTTCATGCTCATAGCTCCAGTTGAGACATGGGCTGTGCGGAAAGCTTGCTGAAACTGCTCCCAAGTGACATTGGCTATGGGGAAAGTGGCTGTGTAATTCTTCCACCATGCGACTGCGGGTCCATCCAATTGGTGTGCGGCAAAACGCACCTTCTCCGCATCTGTGCAACCGGCAGTGGTTAACTCCCTTACAATCCTGCGTAGCCAGTCATCCGTAACTATGGGCTCGGTGCTACTGGAAAACATCGGTGGCTGTAACCTCAGAAAACGGGCTAAGTTGTCAACTGGTGGTAGTGGCGGAGGGTTGTTGTTGTTGTTGTTGTTGTTGTTGCCCTGATTCTGAATTAGCAACTGCATTAGTGTATTATGCTGCTGGATCAACTGAGTGAGCTCCGGTGGGAAAGCAAATCCAGGGTCACGTCTTGGAGGCATCTGATGAGTTTAGAGGGGAGAGATTAGAATAGAATGAGGTCTAGTGAGAAAGCACTACCCATATGCACATGAGACAAACACAATCATATCATATCAGTCAATCAATCAAGCAAGGGGATACAATCGATCTAACTATTGTTATAGTGCTCGTACTATTCTATATACATGGCAAACACTACTGATCACATGGTGGTCTACTAGAAATTTTGATCGGTGGAAGACTCCATGATATCCGCTCCAGCTTCGTCTTCATAGTCATCATCACTACCATCAGGGTCGGAGTCAGTGTCGTCGATGATGATGTAGTCTTCAGAATGAGTCTCCTTAGGTTTGTCGTCTTCTCCTCCTGGCGCGGGGTCTCCCATGAAAACTCCTAGCTTCCTTGTCAGGTCGTCATTCATTTCCACAAGTATCATCATTTCCTCCTCATATCCATCGCGTGTAGACTTGAGCTCCTCTTCTAGCTCTGTGATCCTGGTCATCGCCTTCTTCAAATCTATCATGCTTGTGCACATATGGTTCTCCCGGCGACGAGTGTGATGGTTTAACTCCTAGATGAATGCTGCAATGGACCTGTCCTTCCTGGTGCTGACCATCTCCCATTGCTCATCTCAGCACCCACATATCTAGTAGATAGTGTCCTTAAGCTCCTTGTGATAAACTTCACCGATGCATCCCATGGCGATGTGGGCTGCCATGCTCTTGCCTAGACTCCAGGTTGGTGCATCAAAGGAAAACTCTATGGGCTCAGTGACAGGCGTGAATGTCCTTCCTGGAACTTGAACTCGAATCAACCAACGCTCCTCTTCTGGTAGTGTGGCGGTGTAGGTCCCGGTGAAGCTTGGTATTCCGATGTTCAGGTACCTAGTGAATTCCTTCAAGTGTCATCCAAATGGGGTGTCTTCATCCGGTTGTGTAAACTTGTTCCTTGAGTCCGCCATCCTAAAGACTAGAAAATGGAGAGCAGTCAGAGATGAGTAGAGAAGAGGGATCTATGGATCATCTTAGTGGTCGTGTTCTACATTCAGCGTGTGCTCTGATACCATCTTGTAGCGACCCGACCTCAGACGGTCAAGTCTCTGTGCTTCAGTGTCATCCCTGAATTAGTAATGCTGACACACACAGTACTCGAAAGATTTATAACAAATTAGCAATCACACACTTATTACATCGAATATCTCAAAAGATAACTTATTACAATAAATATGGCTTAAGGCCATCTAAATAAGTTAACAGCGGAAGACTTGGAAGATAAAATGAGTCCATCAACTCCAACAACATAGTTGAGTGCATGACAAACGACCTACGACATCTTACTCGTCGTTTGAGAAGTCTGCAACATGATATGTTGCAGCCCTAAACGGGTCAGCACATGGAATATGCTGACAAAGTAACACAAGAGCAATGAACAGATAAAAGCTATCACTACATGCATATATGGCTGGCAGAGGCTCTATGGTTATATTGTTTTGCGAAAAGCCAATTTTTCCTTACAACCAAGGAATATATTTTATTTAACTATCATGGTAGTTGAAACATCATTGAGAAGGTTCCTCCAACTCAATACCAATTAAAGTAGTCATTAACATCCCAACAGATTAACTTTAGGGTGATGAGATCAAATCAATAATTCAAGTACCAGATACTCAAGATGTCCATAACCGGGGACATGACTAACCATGATTAGTTTATACACTCTGCAGAGGTTTGCACACTTTTCCCCACAAGACTCAATCTCCTTCGTTGGATTTCTCGCACTACAGGGTGTTTGAGAAACGGATGACCGAGACATAGTCTTTCAGAAGCATTAACTCTTTACTCTGGGTGGACCGTTACACCTACTTTCCCCTACATCTGCTAGCCCACCACTGAAAGAGGTCACGCAATATACTCAACTATGCCAGAGCCCAAATGGCTTGCGGTTGCACATGAAAGTTTCTACCATGAATAATCTTATGATCCCTTTGAGGTTGGGTGGCGGACCGTAGGATGATCACACGGGTACTCCGGGATATCCTAGGACAACACTGGATTCTCCAGGTGCCCACAAGCAATCCACCCAGATGTGTATTAAGGTTGCCACCTTAAGTTGAACCAATAATTACCAACTCACATCTGTCATGGTTACACTCAAACCCAATCCACGTCTACGAGCATAGCATAGCAATATAAGCATAACGTAGAAGTAACTCCCAAGGATTTGATAATAAAACAGGTAATAGGTTCTACCTCATCATCTACTTCCCAGACCCACATGTTAAGAGATCCTACTCATGCAATGTGTTAGGGTTGAAACTAATGCATAAAACTGGGTCATAAAGGGGTATGATTAAAGTGTTACCTGCCTTGCTGATGATCTGCAAATCCTAGAGACTCGTAGTAGCACGCTTCGCACTCCGGGTTTTCTATCGCAAAAAAACAATAGCATACATAAACAATCAAGCAAAGATGCACGGGGAAAACACAAATAAGAAGATCTAACCAGAAAGTTCAACTGAAGAACTCCGGTTTGCAAAAAGAATCAAATCAAATGGAGCAACGAAACTCAAACTACGAAAGAAACAAAATCTGAATACTAATCTGGACTAAACTCAAATTTTACAGTACCAAAATCTTGTTCAAGTTGGTTAAACGGAAAGTGGGCTTTGAGACGAAGATCTAGGCGCTTGTTTCACCTAATTCAGATAAACGGGTGAAAAGAAAAACTAGAACGAAGAATAGGGCAGAAATCGCGATCGAAAATAGTCGCGGAAAAACCCTAGAAAAAGAAACGAGATGAACAGGCTCACGAACGAACGTTCGCTGTCTGTGGCTAATGGATGAACGGCGTCCGTTAAGTCGAACGAACGAACGAACGTTCGCTGACTAACTAAACCTAGAAAATCGAACCGATAAAAAAATAAAAAAACTCATCTAGGGTTTTAAGAAAACCGGGGTTTTTACCTAAACAAAAAAACGAAACGACGAGATCCGTCGGCGGCGGCTCCGGCGGGCTTATGCGGCGGCGCGGCGAGACGGGGTGCTGC
>NC_041384.1:183547975-183564402 GCF_002162155.2 Triticum dicoccoides
GGGGTGAGGAGGCGAGGGGGGCACGGCTTAAAAAGGGGGGCCCGGGGCCTCGGCTTACGCGAGGGGGCGGCGAGAACGACCCGGACTCCTCCTCGCGTGAGTCTGGCGTCCGCACGGGAGGGTGAGGCAGCGCGAGTGGGATGGGCCGGCTGGGCTGCGGCCCAGCGCGGTCCGAAGAAGTTTTTTTAAGATTTCACCGGAGAAATCCTAATAAATAGAATAAAAATCTAAAAAACCAAACCAAATTTTCACTGTCTAAATAAAATATTTAGAACATGATGAACATTTTCTTGGACCTAAAATGCAATTATGAAAAATGCATATATTTCTAATTCAAATAAAATAACGATAAAATCCAAAATAAAATATTTTTATTTGATTTTAATATTTTTCCTCTAATATTTCTTTTATTTTGGAGAAGTCATATTATCTCCTCTCGTATATTTTTATTATGAAA
Organism: Triticum dicoccoides; assembly: GCF_002162155.2. NCBI lineage: Eukaryota > Viridiplantae > Streptophyta > Magnoliopsida > Poales > Poaceae > Triticum > Triticum dicoccoides. The sequence continues at coordinate 183,548,433 of NC_041384.1, forward strand.
TATTTTCGGAGAGAAAAATAATTAAAACCAAATGACCCTATTTTCAACATTTGAGAAAACTTAAATATAAAAATATCGAAATTCCCAACTCTCTCCGTGGGTCCTTGAGTTGCTTAGAATTTCGAGGATCACGAAGCAAAAATGCAATAAAATATGATATGCATGAATGACCTATGTATAACATTCCAAATTGAAAATTTGGGATGTTACACATAGGGAAGAGGGGAGGCAACCCACAAGGGGTAGCCGCACCCCCTCCCTATAGGGAGTCCGAATTGGACTAGGGAGGGGGGGCACCCCCCCCCCCTTCATTCTCCTCTTCCTCTCCTTTCCCTCTTTCCCCTTCTCCTCCTAGTAGGACTAGGAAAGGAGGAATCCTACTCCTACTAGGAGGAGGACCGCTCCTCCGTTGGCGCGACCCTAGGGCTGGCCGGCCTCCCCCCTTGCTCCTTTATATATGGGGGCAGGGGGCACCCTAGGACACACAAGTTGATTGCTTTTAGCCGTGTGCGGTGCTCCCCTCCACCATAATCCACCTCGGCCATCTCGTGGTAGGCGAAGCCCTATGCCGGTAGCTTCATCATCACCGTCATCACGCCATCATGCTGACGAAGCTCTCCCTCGACACTCAGCTGGATCGAGAGTTCGTGGGACGTCACCGAGCTGAACGTGTGCAGATCGCGGAGGTGCCGTACTTTCGGTACTAGGATCGGTCGGATCGTGAAGACGTACGACTACATCAACCGCGTTGTCATAACACTTTCGCTTACGACGGTATGTGGATAACACTCTTCCCTCTCGTTGCTATGCATCACCATGATAGATCTTGCGTGTGCGCAGGATTTTTTTTTTGAAATTACCGCGTTCCCCAACAATGATCATTGCCTGAATATCGTCATAATTATTTGGGGTTCTATCAATTGCCCAACAGTAATTTGTTCACCCACCATTTGCTATTTTTCTCGAGAGAAGCCACAAGTGAAACCTACGGCCCCCGGGTCTTCTTTCTCATATATTTGCCTTTGCTATCTACTTTTCTCTTGCATTTATTTTCAGATCTATTAATCCAAAAACCCAAAAATACTTTGCTGCATTTTATTTCTATTTATTTTATTTGCGATCTATCTATCAAATTACTACAAAATTATCTCACGTCCGTTTGCCTATCTTGAGGTGCCTTACCCCGAAAGGGATTGACAACCCCTTTAACACGTTGGGTTGCGAGGAGTTGTTATCTGTGTGTAGGGGTTATTTACGTTGTGTTGCTTGGTTCTCCTACTGCCGATAACCCTGGTTTCATATCTGAGGAAATACCTACCGCTGTTGTGCTGCATCATCCCTTCCTCTTTGGGGAAATACCGACGTAGCTTCAAGCGACATCAAAAGGAATTTCTGGCGCCGTTGCCAAGGAGGATCTTCAGCATATACCAGGTTCCTAATCACAAATCTCATCTCCTTGCAATTTACATTATTTGCCATTTGTCTCTCATTTTCATCTCACCCACTTAAGAAAAAATTTCCATTTTATTCGCCTCTCTTTTATGTTCGCCGTTTTCTTGTCAGATCTGTTTTTCAGTGCAATCTTGTTGTGTGGTCATCATGACTCAAGAGAACACCAAGTTATTTGATTTCTCAAATACCAACAACAATGATTTTATTGTCACTCCTCTTGCTCCTCCCGCCACTAGTGCGGAGACTTTTGATATTAATATTGCTTTGTTGAATCTTGTTATGAAGGACCAATTTTCCGGTACTCCTAATGAGGATTGCGCATCTGATCTTAATACCTTTGTGGAATTATGCGATATGCAAAAGAAAAAAGATGTGGACAATGATGTGGTCAAGATGAAATTATTTCCGTTTTCTTTGCATGATTCTGCAAAAAATTGGTTCTCTTCTTTGCCTCGCAATAGTATCGATTCTTGGAATAAATGCAAAGATGCTTTTATCATTAAGTATTTTCCGCCTGAAAAAATTATTTCCCTTAGAATCCAGTTCATGAATTTCAAGCAACTTGAACATGAGCATGTTGCACAATCTTGGGAAAGGATGAAAATGATGCTAAGGAATTGCCCAACTCATGGGTTAAATCTTTGGATGATCATACAAAAATTTTATGCGGGGTTGAATTTTGTTTCTCGTAATCTTTTAGATTCCGCCGCGGTGGTACTTTTATGGAAATTACTTTGGGTGAAGCCACCAAATTTCTTGATAATATTATGGAAAATTACTCGCAGTGGCATACCGAAAGAGCTCCTACTAGTAAAAAAGTTAATCCGGTTGAACAAATTTGTTCTTTGATTGAAAAAGTTGGTGCTCTTATGAAATTGGTTGCTAGTAAAAGTGCTCCTATTGATTTCAATGATATGCCTTTGTCTACTTTGACTGAGCAAAATAGTGTTACCATAGATGTGAATTTTATTTCTCGAAATAATTTCAATAATAATGCTTGTAGAGGTAATTTTAATCCTAGGCCTTTTCCTAGTAATTCCTCTAATAATTATGGTAATTCATATGGAAATCAATCTTATAATAATAATAGGAATACCTCCGATCTTGAGAATAATATTAAAGAATTTATCAACAAACAAAAAGTTTTCAACACTTCTATAGAAGAAAAGTTGAGTAAGATTGATGATTTGTCTAGAAGTGTTGATAGAATTGCTCATGATGTGGAAAATCTCAAGGTGAAATTTTTTGTGCCTAAGGTTGATGAATTAATTAAAGCACTTTATGTTTCTATGGATGAAAGTAAGAAAACAACCGCTATGCTTAGAGCTAAAATAGAACTTCTAGAAAAAGCATTTTCTAGTGATTTCTTTCGCAAAATTGATGAAGATCTTAAAATGGTTAGTGTTTCTTCTATTGATTCCTTGTTTAGTAATATTAAGATTGATGAAAAAGGGACTGGAGAAGACTCAACTTTAGGTAGAAGGCGTCCCAATATTTCGAAGGGTGAAAATCTTGTTGAGAAAATTGATAAAAGTGGGTTTGGAGAGGTCAAAACTTTAACTAGTGATATGCCCACTCCTTTGGATTATAAAGACTTTAATTATGATAGATGCTATTTTATTGATTGTATTTGTTTTTTGCAATCCATGATAAATTCACCCCATTCTTATGAACAAAATAAGGCTTTTACTAAACATATTTTTGATGCTATGATCAAAGCTCTTGAAGAAAAATTGGAATTAGAAGTTTCAATTCCTAGAAATTTTCTTGATGAATGGGAATCTACTATCAAAGTCAAGATTAAAAATTATGAGTGTTTTTCTTTGTGTGACTTGGGTGCTAGTGTTTCTACAATTCCGAAATCTTTATGTGATGTGCTTGGTCTTACCAATCTTGAATCATGTTCTTTGAATTTGGACTTGGCGGATTCTACTATTAAAAATCCTATGGAATGAATCAATGATGTTCTAATTCTTGCAAATAGGAATTATGTTCCCATAGATTTTATTGTTCTTGATATTGATTGCAATCCATCTTGCCCAATTATTCTTGGTAGACCGTTTTTACGCACTATCGGTGCTGTGATTGATATGAAAGAAGGCAATATTAACTTCCAATTAACTTTGAGGAAAGGTATGGAACATTTTCCTAGAACAAGAATTAGGCCATCATATGAATCAATCATGAGGGCATCTTATGGATCTCGAACCAAAGATGACAAAACTTAGATCCTTGCTTTATGCCTAGCTAAGGGCGTAAAACTATAGCGCTTGTTGGGAGGCAACCCAATGAATAAAATTTATTTTTTCTTTTTTCATTATGTTCTTGAGTGTTAGCACAATTATGCTACTATTATGATTGTGTTTGTATGTCTTAATTAGTGTTTGTGCCAAGTAAAGCCTTTAGGATCTTCTTGGGTGATAGTTGTATGAACTTGCTGGAAAAAAACAGAAAGTTTTGCGCTCACGAAATTAGTTTTCATTTTTTACCAAAGAGCAATAAAACACCCATTCCAATTGCAGGTGATAAATATAAAATTTATTCAGGTCGTCCTAATTTTTCATAATGTTTGGAGTTACAGAAGTATTCAAAATAGTCAGATTGCTACAGACTGTTCTGTTTTGACAGATTATATTTTCTTTGTGTCGTGTGCTTATTTTGATGGCTCCATGGTTTTGTTTGATGAGTTTTTGCCATAGAAAAGTTGGAATACAGTAAATATAATACAAAAACAAAATATGAATTGGTTTGATACAGTACTTATAGTAGTGATTTATTATTCTTATACTAACGGATCTCACGAAGGTTTTGTTGAGTTTTGTAAGATTGAAGTTTTCAAGTTTTGGGTTATCTTACGATGGATGAAGGAATAAAGGATAGAAGAGCCTAAGCCCGGGGATGCCCCGGCATCCCGAGCTATTATCCAAAAAATGAGCAATCAACTAAGCTTGGGGATGCCCCCGAGTGGCATCCCCACTTTCTTCCAACGATTACGGTATTTTACTGGAAACTATATTTTTATTCATCACATGATATGTGTTTTGCTTGGAGCGTCGTGTATGATATGAGTCTTTGCTTGCTTTATTTTTTGTTTTAAGTCATCAATCCTTTCTTGACACACCTATTTGGGAGATCCAAAATTATGTCATGACTTGTTAGAATTGCTCTCGTGGACTTGCTCTAATGCTCTCTATACCTAGATTTATTTGAGAGTTAGTAAAATTTTCAAGAAATTCTCTCTTGCTTCACCTAGATTTATTTGAGAGTTAGTAAAATTTTCAAGAAATTCTCTCTTTCTTCACTTAAATTATTTTGAGAGAAAGAAAAAAATTTATGCTCTTGATCTTCACTTATATTTGTTTGAGCTCATGAAAGCAACATAGGAAAATTAGTCACAAAGTGATGGATATCCAAGAAGGATATCATAAAAACTTTCATGAAGATCATTGGACAAAATAAACTTGATTCTTAGTAATAGTTTTGAGATATGATGATGTAATATGTGAGTAATGTTGATGAGTAATTATACTTTAGTAAGAATATTGGTGTTAAGGTTTGTGATTCCCTATGCAAGTACGAAAGTCAATAGTCATGCAATGAAAATTATATCCTACTTGTGGTGCATTATTCGGTGTTTGTTTATGCTTAATGCTTGCTTATGAGATTATCCGTTTATTGGTTGGTCGCTTCCCAATCTTTTTCTAGCCTTCACTTTGCACCAAGTATGATCTCTACTTGTGCATCCAAAATCCTTGAAACCAGTTTTGCCACATGATTCCACTATATCTACCTATATGCGGTATTCTTTTGCCGTTCTAAGAAAATTTGCATGTGCCATCTCTATTTACAAAATAAACTTCTCTTTTGTGTGTTTGTTTCGCTTGCGGAGCGGTGATGAGTGGCTAATATTTTCCATGTTGATGTGTTATTCTCATGATGAGTGTTTATTCACTTGTCATTGCACGAGAGTAAGGCAAAGGTCTTAGGTATGCCCACTCCTGAAATGCAAAAATGAATTTACTTTATGTTGTCAAATAATAAATTCCTTGGAATGTGTTGGTATGGAGGGCACCCGTGGATACGGTTAGCCATGGAAAGTGAAAGTATGGTAGAAAAAGGAATAAATTTTATTTTCTATATGGGAACCTCCTATGGCATATCTAGCATAGAAAGTGTTGGGAACTTTAAGTCATTTTCGTTGGTGGGATGGATACACCTCTCAAAATGTTTTTATCTCTAAGTTTTTCGCTTTGAGCTCTGGCACCTCTACAAATCCATACTTCCCTCTACGAAGGGCCTTTCTTTTACTTTATGCAATTTTTATTTTTGAATTTGAGTCTCCATCTTATATCATAAAAAGCGCCAACTAGGAGGCAATATGATCATACCTAAGTATTGGGTGTAGCTAATATTCGAGTGTGTTTCATGAATGGATCAATGTTTGAGCATGATGGGCTAGGGACAACTTGTTTTAGTGTTCATATTTTGAAAGACATGGTTGCTTGTTGATATGCTTGAGTATCTAAATTATTATGTCAAAACTATACTATTGCTTTGAACAATATAAAAGTCGAAATGTCCATGCTATAAAGAAAATAATATGATATGACATGATAGGCAGCATTCCACATCAAAAATTCTGTTTTTATCACTTACCTACTCTAGGACGAGTAGGAGTTAAGCTTGGGGATGCTGATACGTCTTTGTCGGTGTTCTGGGACCGGGGGTGCCCAGACTTGCCTCCCTGCGGCCCAAAGCGTGGCTCCACCAACGGCCTGGTACGGCCCATCTTCAGCAGCAACAACTCAAGACCCTCCCGAGGGGCCAAGCCTCGCGAGGAAAACGACACGAAGACCTCCCTAGGGGCACCCTCTCTAGGCTGGCTCCCAAGGAGCGGAGATATCTATTCAAGGGGCACCTCACGGGGTTCACGTGACGTGAGCCATGACGACCAAAACCAGGCGGGCGCCAGCGGGCGTAGTGTACCAGTTTCCTCTTTGGTGCTAAGGCAACAAGCGCAGGCGCGGGGTCCCAAGGCATCAGCCAAAGGTTTCCATATCGGTGCAACAAGACCAAGACCGCCAGGACGGCAGGACGGAGTTCATCGTGGAGCCCACAACAACATCACCACGAGAGCCTTTGGCAGGCAAAGACCACCTTTTGTCAGGATAGCTTGTACTAGTTGTCTCCCTTCAAACTCGGTTGTTGTGGGATCCCTTCCCGCCTAACATTTGGGATGAGGATCAAGGCCTCTATAATAGGACCTAGCCACCGGCATAGAAGGGGGATCTCGGAAGGGAGACTGATCTTGGATTGGATCCATTCCATCCTCACATCCACCAAGTCACCGAGCTCAAGAACACCTATCCTCCTGAAGCTGTTCATCCACTGTACCAGTTCATCCTTAGCCCTCGACGCAATCGACCACCACACTGGAGTAGAGTATTACACCACACGGTGGCCCTAACTAGTATAAATCTCTGTGTCTCGTGTTCTTTGGGTTCATCGAGCTAGGCCGTGGAATCATTGAGCAAGCAAGCTAGGGACAGAGAGTACTTCGTGCACACCCTAGAGTTCGAACCTCACAAGGGTTTGCCGGAACCCGTAATCCGACATTTGGGCACCAGGTAGGGGGTGCGCCGAAGCCTTCTCCTCCATCGATTGACCCGCCATCACCCTGTGGTCCCGATGTCTGACGATCTCAGGACTCATGCCGACCACTGGGCTGCCTGGTCCGTCCGGGCGCCACCGTCAGCTGAAGAATATCTCAACTCTGCACTCCAGCCGGCCCGTGCACCGCCCAACACCCCCGGACGTGGGAGGCGTGGACCGAAGCCCTTCGCCCTCACGGCGCGGCACACGCTCGCTGCCATACGATCTTCAGGCTACGCTGCAGCAACTACACCACACACCCGATGGGAGCAGGCGAACATGCGAGCCGCTCATCGTGGCATGGGAGCTACTGCGGTGCAGGTTAGCGGAGAGCGGCCGCGATGTGCTACTGGAGCGTGTCACCAAACTGCTGGACGCTGCCTGCAGAGGTACGTCGCCTTTGTGCTCCTTGACCACGCCTCAGGTTGTGGCGAAAGCATGCGCGAGACCCCGGCGGGCTCGCACACCCCCTAGGACGTTAGGGGGATCCGACAACACCAACGCAGATCCTGGCACATGCCGTCCTTCCTTGACAGCGCCACCATCAGGAGGGACAAGCGCTGGCTGTCCGCCACGAGGACATGCTGGGATCCCGCCTAGCGGCCACCTGGGCCAAATGCCACGGTTGGCGGCTCAAGGCGTGGGGCACCTGGATGACGGTCCCAGCGAGGCGAGTGCGGACGCCTACGTGCCCCGCATGGTGGACTTGGAGTACCTGCCAGGAGAAGGCCCCAACCCATTCCCCAAGCCAGGATGGGTGGATGGAACGTCTGGGGTGCGGGCCTTCCATGAGCCGCCCGGAGGCTGCGCCGACCCCTTCAGCAACGACGATGATGAGGTGCAGCCAATATCTCAGGAGCAAGTTTACGCTAACCATGAGCTGCAGGAGAACCAGGTTGTGGTAGCAGTTGGAGACCCCAGGGCGGTGGCTCCATCTCCAGCGGGAGTGGTGCTCTGAGGGCCGCACGGGAGAGCCCTAGAGCCAGGCCCTCCCCCGCAACGAGTGGAACAAGACATTGCACGGAGGTAGGTCCTCTGCCGGGGGAAGCACTAGCGAGCCTTTCCCCCTCCGGCAGAGGGCCCGTGGTCGCCGAGGGCGCCTCTAGCGTCCTCCTTGCCCCTTGGCCTCGTCTTGGTTTCTGGACGCCCGAACGATGGTCGGGGGTGGCGCAGGGCGGGGCCCTCGTCTGGCGATATGAAGTAAGGCTCGCGCCTGTGAAGGTCTCCGCTCGTGACACTCTCATGTAATAATGAGTGGGGTTGTACACGCCTCGGAGTCTCCGGAGTGCCGCCCTTGGGCCTCAGGGGCTCTCGCCCACGTGCTAGTGGAAGCACCATGCTCCGTGCTGGCCGTCGACACTGTCCCCCAATGACTATGCTCACAACCAGTGAAAGCACTTAGCTCCGTGCTGGTGGGAAGGCAAGAAGACTAGCTAGGTGCCGGACGCGGCCATTTGCTTTCATCTCTTTTTCTGTAGCTCGATTCGCTGCCTTTTTGAGCTGAACTTGGAGTCCTATTTTCGTTGTCAAGTATGGGAGGAGTCTTCTTTGTTTGAATGTATTTCTTGCGTTTTGGTTGTGTGCTTTATTTCGAGGACCGTGCCTGCTACCTTACCCCCTGCGAGCGCCTCGCGAGCTGGGGGATGGGTGTGGTATGCGTGCATCGAACACGTCCAGGTGAGATTGGACGGCGGCAGACCCCCCCAGGACCAAGAGCGCAATTGTTGTAGGGCCACCGCGTGCACACGTTGCCATAGTCTGTCATTCGCTCCCTGTGAGGCCCTCTTGGGCGGACCAGTAGGCTCTTCGGGAAATATGAAACCTCATGAGCCCTCGGAGGGCTCCCGTCAGAAGAAAAGCACACCCACAACCACAACACTAGCCGAAGACCCGCTTGGATTGAGGTAAGTTACAGCAGCAAGCCTGCCGAGGGGCTCGTGAGCTTACAGAAACACGTTTCAAGTCCGGCCTAAAAAATAGAACATTAATTTGCTTACACAAGGGGCTCCACCTCCAAAATGCTCTTACTCCTTGCAAGGCCATGTCCAAGTCTTTGCATGCAGGTTTAAGCAAAGGAACGCGGGCTCAATTGGACATGCCGCTCGCAGCGTCATCATGGTCACTCTCGTATGCGTTGCTAGCGCTGCCGCTGGCGTCGTCTTCACCGTCATCAACCGCGCCGTCTTCATCCACCATGACCACCATTGTGTCATCCTCGGAGGCGAACGCACTGACCAAAGCATCCACATTATCGTCCACCCAGCGCTACCTGTTGTCCCGGATGGCCCCAAGCACTGGGCCGATAGTGGCGTCAAAGTCGAGGTGGGAGTCGATGTTCTGGAGATGACTAAAGACGCGGGAGAATGCATGCCCAAGGAGGCCTCGGGTCCTTTCCTCAACAAGCTCGCGAGCCCTCGTGGCCCGTTCCTCCAAGCGCATCACGACTTCGGTAAAAAAGCGAAGATGGTTGGCATAGGGGATGAGGGGCGCGCTCTTCGCAGATGGCGCCCAGTGCCTGGTTGGCCCTCACCCTGAGGGCCTGGAGCATGGGGGCGTACTCATGCTCCAGGGTCTGCCGGCGACACGCCTCCTCCCTGTTCTGTCGAGCGAGAAGCATGGCGGCATCAACCTACTACTAAAGCGAGAGCAGATCAGCATGGCCGGAGGCCAGGTCGGCCTGGGCAGAGGTCAGGGCTGCCATGGCAGTCCTCTCGTTCTGCTCCGCCTCGTCCATCCTAGACCTGAGGATGGTGGTCCTGCCCTCAACTTCGGCCTCCATGAGCTTCAACTTCAGGCCGTACCCATTGGCAAGATCCACACGAACCTTCACCACCCTACGATCGACCTCCTCCCAGATCCCGACTTCGTGCGCGTCGACGACGTCTTCAGCCAGGGCCACCTGGTGCTCCCTTGTCTCCAACCGTTCAAGCTCGAGGCTACGCTTCAAGGCCTCCAGCAGCAGCGGCTCCTCGTGTTTCAAGATCTCTTTCTCTTCCAAAGGTGCCCCCTCATCGACGCCAAAACAGCCCTGCATGCCTCGACCAGCTGCTCAAAGGTAGCGTTCAAAGCCTGGAGCTCATGTCTGTGCTCCTCCGCGACCTCGCGGTGGCGATCAGCCTCCCTGCCTCCTCCAAGGCCCAGGCGCTGGCCTCGCGTGAGGCTGCAAGGGACGTCTCGGCCTTCACGCTGGTGTGCTCACGCTGAAGACACCCAAGGTTGATGGCCACCTTCATTTGATGCCACTCGTCCGCCAGCCGGAGGCCCTCTGTCTCAAGACGGGCATCAACATCGACAAGCTCCCCGCCCCCTAGCCAGCTCAGCGCACCCATCGCCTTGTGGAAGAGCTCGTGGCGGACAGCACCGCGCCCACATGCAAGCTCAAACCCGCGGTCGGGTCCACCCTCCGCACTAGGGATCGTTGAGGAAGCTCGAGGTGGCTTGCCTGCTCCTAGCAGGTGGCTGGAGGCCGGCGCCTTCCCCGCCGCCTTTCAGGCCTCGGCGGAGGCCCTGCGGGGCGGGGACTCAATGCTCGAAGACGAGGCCAAGGCCGAGGCCGCCCAGCTGAGGGCAATGACCAGTGGAGGGGCCCTCGGCACGCCTTCTGCACCCCATGCAGGACAACAAAGGAGGGATGACAAGAACGCAGGGTCAAGACACTTGGTGGGCATGTCCACCTCCTCGCCAGGCCCCGTGCCACGCGCGGTAGTCTGACAGGGAGTACTCAGGGCCAGCAGAGAGCTCAGAGCAGGTGGAAGTCGCTTCTCAGGAGATTCACCGCCCCAGCCGAAGGGAGCCTAAAGAGTTGCGGTCAGGAGGAGACACAACACTCAGGGAATTACGAAGATAAGGTACTCACTCATCTATGGCAATGTACTTCCTCTTCTTGAATGGTCGGTAGGCATCACCAATTGCCGGAGCTGGGAGCAGTTGGCGCCGTTGGAAGCAAGAGCAGGGGGTTGAGCATGCCGGCGTCCACGAACACCCACCACTTCCGGAACCCGCTCACAACCGGCGAGAGCTCGAAGTCAATCCCTGAGCTGGCCGTCGCCGCCACATCCTGGAAGCTCCACTAGTAGGAAAAGGGCTAAAGATGAAATTGACACTAATGGCGCACCAGAGAAGTGGTGCGCCACTACTATATACTAATGGCGCACCATGTGGAGATGCGCCATTAGTGTGGAAGACACTAATGGCGCACCAGGCACACAGTGCGCCACTAGTAACAAAATGTTTTTTTCATTTTTTCAAACATACTAATGGCGCATCCGGGCATAGTGTGCCATTAGTAGTTAGAACTACTAATGGCGCACCAGCCATAGAGTGCGCCACTACTGTTTTTTTTTTACTTTTTTGCAAAACTACTAATGGTGCATCGTTGCATAGTGCGCCATTACTAGTTTAAACTAGTAATGGCACACTATGCCACGGTGCACCATTAGTATAAAAATTAGTTTTTTTTTTACTTTTTTGCAAAACTACTAATGGCGCATGTCTGTGTGGTGCGCCATTAGTATGTTGGGTTACTAATGGTGCATGGCTGTGTGGTGCGCCATTAGTAACCTGGGACCAGCTAGATATTTTTGGACAGCCACACCTACACACTCACTTTCCCCACTTCATTCCCCCACCTCCTTCTCTAAGCTTGTCGGCTGCCTCCTCCTCCTCACCTCATTTGCACCATAGATTCATCAAAATTAAGTGTTGAAATTACCTTTTTTTGATAGGTAAGAAAGGGCAAAGCTATCTTCATGTTGTAGATCTACTTTTTTCTCCCTAGCTCGCTCCAACAACGTGCACATGCACTTTTTGTGGCCTAGCTAGATCTATGTATGTTTGTGGTGTTGCATATGTTTGTGGTGTTGCATATATGTTTGTGTTTGCAGGTTCCGGTATTTGAAGTGCGATAGTTGCCAATATTTTGCCGGAATGTTGATTCATTTCCGTTTCGGTGAGAATTTTGGCACTATGCATTCTTTTTGGTCCTATTTTTAGGGGAAGTCATGCCAAATTTTTTCTTGGTTCTAAAATATCGTTTTGCTCTACCCGCCAGGCGACCATGGTCCGCACGATGACTGAAGGCATCGTGAATAGGTTTTTGAGCTCCACGAAGGCCATGATGCTTCAAAAGAACAAGACGGAGATAAGATGTCCGTGTCAAAGATGCAAGCTGAAGAGCCTTATTGCGGACCCGGATTCCGGGCAGGTGTGGGACCACCTACTCTTGCGTGGTTTCATGGATGGCTATCGGTGGCAAGGTGATGAAGATGACTATGAAGTCGTCCATGGGGGCCAGGCAAGAAATGAGGAAGGGCAGCAAGACAACCACCACGGCTCGGGCGGGCGAGAAGACGAAGAATCTCCAGGACATGATCACGACGGTGATGCTGTACATAGTCATCATGTAGAAGATGTCGGACATGATTATGATGAGGAAGATGCCGGAGCAGACGAAGGGCATGATCATGAAGATCAAGATGCCGGAGGAGCAGACGACGATGGACCATCGATGGGCTGGGTGCAGGACCCTCATATTCAAGAGCTGCTTCTCAAGCAGACGGATAATTCAAGAGCTGCCGCCCGAGAGAAAGCCAAGCTGGATCAACTGGAGATAGACACGGTTACTCCATTGTATGAAGGATGCAGACCCGAGGATACCCGCCTGAAAGTAACGCTCATGGCTTTGGAGATGAAGGTAAAACACAAAATGATCGACGCATGCTTCGACAAGAACATGTCATTCTGGCACGAACGTCTTCCCAAGGGGAACAAGTGCCCGACCAGTTTCGAGGAGGCAAAGAAAGTCGTGTGTCCTATGGATTTACTGCACGTGAAATACCATGTGTGCATGAACAATAGCATCATTTATCGGGGCGACCACGCGGAGTCTACCATATGTCCGGTGTGCGGCGTCACTCGATACAAGAAGAGGAAGAAAGCTCCTCGAAAAGTGGTGTGGTACTTTCAGATCACTCCTCGTCTGCAGCGGTATTTCGTGGACCCTAAGGTAGCAAAGCTCCTACGTTGGCATGCGGATATGGAGGAGAAGAAGCGAGAAGATGACGCAAATGATCCGTAGATAAATAAAAAAGACAAGATGCTGAGTCACCCTAAGGATGGGAGCCAGTGGCAAGCGTTGAACTTAGAACACCTAGAATTTGGGAAGGATCCAAGGAACATCGTGCTGGGCGTGACCACTGATGGAGTCAATCCGTTTGGCAGCCAGAGAAGCACACATAGCACCTGGCCTGTGTTTGTGTGGATGTACAACCTTCCCCCTGGTTGTGCATGAAGAGGAAGTACATTCACATGAGTATGCTAATTGAAGGGCCGAAACAACCAGGGAACGACATCAGTCTGTATCTGGGGCTGCTGAAAGAGGAGCTAGACACGCTGTGGAAAACACCAGCCAATACGTGGGACGCCGCAGAGAAAGAATATTTCCCTATGAGAGCCGCACTGCTCACGACGGTGCACGACTATCTCGGTTACGGATATCTCGCGGGGCAGGTGGTCCACGGATTTTCTGGATGCGTCAGGTGCATGGATGACACAACGTATCGCCAGCAAGATAGAGATCTCGGGTCTTTGAAAACCATGTTCATGGGACATCGAAGGTGGCTTCGCGACGATGATCCATAGAGGAAACGCAAGGATCTGTTCGATGGTGAAACCGAACTCCGAAGACGCCCGCGTACGAGGAGCGGCGAGGAAATAGACGGGCTGTTGAAAAATTGGAAAGATTGCCCACTATCGGGAAAGAAGCAAAAGGCGCCAGAGCCGGGAAAGAAGCGAAAGGCGCCAGAGCCGCTGCTGAAGGTATGGAAAACAAGGTCTGTTTTCTAGGACTTGCCGTACTGGAAGATCCACCGTGTGCCTCACAGCCTTGATGCCATGCATATCATGAAGAACGTGTGCGAGAGTCTGCTTGGTACCCTGCTCAACATGCCAGAGAGGACCAAAGATGGGACGAAAGCAAGGGCAGACTTGAAATCAATGGGCATCAGGCAGGAGCTTCACGCTAATGATGATGATGATGATGAGGCGAAGCAGGACACAGAAAGTCATCGCAAAGGCAAAAAGTCCAAGAAGACCGGAAATGACTACCCTCCCGCATGCTTCACTCTAAGTCAGGAGGAGATCGAGCAGTTTTTCCCCTGCCTCGTAGGAGTAAAACTTCCTTATGGTTACGCGGGTAAGATAAGCAGATACCTAGACCCAGCGAAGCAGAAGTTCAGCGGGATGAAGTCTCACGACTGTCACATGCTGATGACACAGATACTTCAAGTTGCAATCCGTGGGATCATGGACGCGCACATCCGTGAAACGCTATTTGGCCTATGCAACTTTTTCGACATCATCTCTCGGAAGTCGGTTGGCATGAGGCAACTCAGAAGGCTACATGAAGAGATCGTGGTGATACTATGCGAGCTTGAGATGTACTTCCCACCCGCATTCTTCGACGTTATGGTGCATCTGCTGGTCCATATCGTGGAGGATATCATCCAACTCGGGCCGACATTCCTGCACAGCATGATGCTGTTCGAAAGGATGAATGGTGTCATCAAAGGATACGTTCGCAACATGTCACGTCCAGAGAGAAGTATAGCCAGGGGCTTTCTGATTGAAGAGTGCATCTCCTACTGCACGAATTATCTAGGCATCGAGAACCCCGTTGGTCTGCCCGTCAACAGGCACCTCGGCAGGCTCGCTGGATGGGGTCACTGTGAGGGTCGCCGCGAAATGCATGTCGACTTCGAGGGTTGACTCGCCGACTTTGAAAGAGCAAACCTAGTCGCGCTACAACACATAGACATGGTCGATCCTTGGGTGGTAGAGCACAAAACCTTTATTGAGAAGACGTACAATGACCGAGGCCAACAGAGGACGGATGGAGATATAATCGAAGAGCACAACTCATGTTTCACGCGTTGGTTCAAGCAGAAGCTTCTGTCGTACCCTTTACATGAGGATTCTTCCGCGGAAGAACAACTCATATTCGCCTTGTCACAGGGCGCCGAGCACAACCTGATGACCTATGAGGCATACGATATCAACGGCTACACATTCTACACCGAGGACAAGGACATGAAGAGCGATGGTTATCAGAACTCCGGGGTAATGATGGAATCCTACACTGGTAACGACAAGGACAGATACTACGGAAGGATCAAGGAGATCTGGGAGCTGACCTACACTGGAGAGAAGGTCCCGATGTTCCATGTTAGATGGGCCAAGAGCGTCCTAAAAGAAGACCGGTATTTCACCACCATGGTTATACCCGAAGCCAAATCCAAGACCGCGGGCACAAACGTCACCGCGAAAAATGAGCCATGGGTACTGGCTTCACAAGTGGACCAATGCTTCTTCATTACCGACCCGTCAAAGCCCAGTCGTGTTGTCGTGAGGAGAGGCAAAAGGAAGATCATCATAATGGATGGAGTAGCCAATGAGCAAGACTTCGACAAGTACGGCGACCCAAAGATCGAACATGACGACGACGACGAAGTAGCAGCATACACCACAAGAAGAAGCAGGACCACCCTACCTAAAGGACGTCCGTTCCACAGAAGAACTCCATTTGCGAAAAAGAAGGGCAAGAAGATTGTGAACAGATAGCTAGCTAAGATCGATTGTATTTAAATTGTAGCCTTCATTTCTCGGGCACTTTTTGATATCATGAATATTTTTAAATTTCATTGGCACCTTTTGAATTCATGAATATTTTTTCAAATTTGATGATATTTTTTTCATATTCAATATGAAAAAATATTGAATATTCATGAGGACACTCGATCTCGACCCCCTCCCTCTCGATAGCTACCCCCCTCGCCAGACCCCCCTCGCCGCTGAGCACCCCCCGCACCCT
>NC_041384.1:183564792-183609125 GCF_002162155.2 Triticum dicoccoides
GCTACACCGCCGCCACCGACACCCTGCACCTTCCCCCGGCCCGCTCCACTGCCGCCGCCGACACCCGCACCCCCCCACCTTTTGAAGATATTTTTAAATAACAAATTTGATGATATTTTCAAATAAGAAATTTGATGATATCTTCAAATAACAAATTTGATCATATTTTCAATTAAAAATAAAAACAAATTTGATGATATTTTCAAAAAAATTTGATGATATTTGATGATATCTTCTGTTCTAGTCCTCATGAAAATAACAAATTTGATAAAAAACAAATTATTGGATGCAACAAGAAATAATGAAAAAAATGTTACTAATGGCGCACCAGAGGAGGGTGCGCCATTGCTGTCAGGAAAAAAAGTTACTAATGGCGCACCAGAGGAGGGTGCACCATTGCTATAAAAAAACTACTAATGGCGCACCACAGGGTGGTGCGCCATTGCTATAGTGTCTAGCTGGATACCCCTTCGCCGATCCCCCCTTCCCTCTCCCTCGCTAGATCCCCCTTACCTCCCCCGCCGCGCCCGCTCCGATGACCCCCGGCCCGCTCCAACGACCCCGCGCCCGCTCCACACCCGCTCCGGCTCCCCCGCGCCCGCTCCGACGACCCCCGCGCCCGCTCCACACCCTAGCACCTCCCCACTTCCCCTCCCCTCGCGCTGCTTCACCCGACTAGGTCGTCCCCGTCGACACCGCATCGTCCCTGTGACCACCGTTGTCCCCGCACCCCACAAAGGAGTCCAGGAGCTCTGCAGTGTTCTTCTACGTCATCTACGGCCAGCCGTTCGAGCTCGACGACTCTGCATCGTGCAGATCAAGGTCTTCTTCCACCTCCGGCCACCGCGGCCTCACCGTCGATCCGCGTCACCTTGTCAACCCCGGCCCCGCACGAGCTCGCCATCGTCTTCCTCTCGGTGAGCTGCACTAGTTCCCCTCCCCCCCCCTTCGATTTCGTCGTTGTAGACTGTCGCACCACCGCGCCCCAGCTCCTGGTTGCCGCCCCCCGTGGCCGTGCTCCCCTCGGCCCCTGGCCACGCCCTGGCCCCGCCCAGGCGGCTCACCGCACCCTAGCACCGCCCGTGCGGTGCGTGCGTGGGTGTGCGTCCATTCGTTCCATTGGGATTGATTGGTGTGTCAAGTGCTATCTAGTTTGTTCTGTGTTCGGGCTGCGATGTGGAAGATGAGATTTAATTTGGCTGAACAGACGAACATCAAGTTGGGAGGCAACAGATTTGTACACATCAATTTTATCAGATTAGTTAGTTCCACATTTTCTGAGGTTTAGGTACTTGCGATTTTCCTATCCTGAACCCGAGGGCACAGGGAAATCATGAATGGCTGTATTCTTTTTCCGAGCGAGCTGGTACTGTACTATTGGTAATATTTTGCAGTACTCCTGTAATTTTTATATTCAGGGTTGGCTTTGTTTCCCCAAAGCTGTTACGTTACCATGTTATCATTATTAGTTGGTTGCTGCCTTTCGGTTCTTTTGGTTACAGACAGGTAGATTTTGTGGTACGAGTGGTTGTAAAGTCTCTCTCTCGGTAGTTGGCAGTTGGCACATACTCGGCTCAGTGTGAGTAGCTTGCTCACTCCACTGAATCTGATGAAACAAAGGGGAGCTTAGGCTTACAAAGATGGTAAAGTTAGTATTCCACTATGCAATGCAAGGATCCGATGCATTAGTTGTTGCACCTGTTAATGTCCTGATGCAGTGATGCACATGCTACTGATAAAAGCAAATGGGCCGCTAGTGAAATGGAGCACTCCCAATCAAATTTCTACTATTGGTCTCCTATAAAATTATGAATCATGCAATATACCTTGTTACTAAGTGCATAATCAAGTGCCCTTTAGTTATTTACTATTTCAGATTGTCTTAAGCTGACACCTACTCTCAGCATATGACTCTAGCAGCTACTTGTTGTACCTATTTTGTTTCATACAGTACTGAATTTGTATGCCTATGCTTGATAATTTTGTTTCATATAGCTTTCTAGCTCCTTAGGGGGTTGTTCCTCTTTACAGGTGTGTTAAACAGGGTTTGATGTGGTCATATGGAGTTTATTAGGTAGAGAAAGTACCTTGTGATTTTTCTAATTTTGGACATATATCAAGTCTCACCAAGACATCTTCATTACAACACTCAGCTTATCCAAGACATCTTCCTTACATTCTAGACAGGATAGAAGCCTACTTTGTTTAGAAACAGAGTCAGAATTTGAAAAGGAAAACCCTTAAGCCAAACATACAACATGCATTGACAACATAAGTGGAGACACTAATTTTCTCTGACTTGTGGAGGCTCTAATCCTCAAGGATCATGGCTAAAATAATTTTCCATGCCTGATTAGTGATTATCTGACTTAGTTTGTAAACTGTAGAGGTGGTTAGGCTCTGGTTAAAAATAAAAACAATAATAGAAGTTTTGTATTTTCTAAGTAAAAAACCCCACATATGCACCAGGATGTGATCTGTCAGAACCAAAGTAGACCTATCTCTGCATTAGTTGTTTTGTGCTTCAAGTGTCCCAGTCAAGGACAAACTGAGTGGTTGCAAAATAATATTATGTGGTCAATGTGGATTTACTATTTTCTGGTGATAGTTCTGAACTGGTAAATAAGTTAACATGCGTAAGTGAGACTTGGCATTTTAAAGCTTAGGGTCTTCAACTTCAACCATGAGTTGGGATGATAATGTTATTTTGCCTTCTTAACAGAATGGTGTCATAATTAGAACAAAGCTGCTGCAAATGCATACCTTTTTTTTACAAGTGCATCTACACCTTTTGATCCATTTAGAGTTATCATAAATATATTTCCAAGGTTTTTTTCATTTCACTGTAGAGTCTTTGCTTCTGGACGGAATGCACATTCATCAGTCATAAGAGATAAATACTAGTAAGTCAAGGGCACCAGAATTAGATCATGCCTCTTTTGAGAAGTATGTCTATTGATTCAAATTTCATCATACTATTGATGATTCTTTGTTGGGTGACCTATTATATCTGGAATGGAAGCTCACATAAGTTGAGCTGATTTTTTTCCATATGAAAGCAGAGGACCATATGGTCTGTGGCTGGGTTTTGTCTCCGACCATTGTGTCGTGATGAATTTGCAGGTACCCCGAGAGGCCCTTAAGTTTGCTGGAATGTCGATTAACTTCCGTTCTGGCAAATTTGGGTACTCCATATGTCCTATTTTCAGCAAAGGTCATGCTGAAATTTTCCGTGAATTTTAGCATGACTTTGCTAAAAATAGGACATATGGGGTACTTGCGACTAATGCATGGGCCGGGGTATCTTAGTACTTAGTTAAGTAGGATCAACTGCCCCGCCATTCTTGCTGCATTAAACCATAGGTGGCAATAGAGCCAAGTGATTAGGCCCAACTTAGAATTGTCCTTAGCATCAATAAACCCTAGATGATAAACCCAACATAGGTGGCAATAGAGCCAAGTTATTAGTGCCAAGTGATTAAGCCCAACCTAGGGTGCCTCGGCATCGATAAACCCTAAATGATGAAAACTTAACTTGGCTTCTATAGGGTGCCTCGGTGTCGATGAGAACCTAAATGATGTACGCTTAGGCTTTTAGGGTGCCTCGGCATCGACAAACCCTAAATGATAAAAGCTTAGATTTTAGGATGCCTCGGTGTCGACAAACCCTAAATGATGAGACCATGATCTTGTTCCTTGATAATAACCAACTTTTTGACCAAACTTTTTTCCTATTTAGAGCGAAACATGGCCCACAACGATGAGGCCGGCGGTTCGGGCGGCAAGCAATTCTAGGAGCTGTCCTAGGAGTTGGAGGAAAAACCTCACCGCTATGAGGACGCCGCGGAAGACACCGATCCTGACTACACAACCCCTAGTGGCGTCGGGGATGACACCACTGATGATGGCGCCGCGGATGCCACCACTGATGATGGCGGCGCACGCACAGATGGAAGCCAACCGAAGAGGCAACGGAAGGACCGGCGCCCGAACATGCTCGGCACCGTCAGGGAGGAATTTACTGAAGTGAACTCCGACGGGCATCCGACGGTGCCCAAACACGTAGTCAAGGGGTACTCGGTTCAGCTCGGGTGCATTCTCCGGAGCATCGCCTCGATCAACACCGAGAACCTAAGGCATAAGGACCGAGGGAATTTGCGCAGCCTCCTCTTCATGAAGCTCACGAACGATACAAGTTCCCCGCTGAGTTCACAAACACACGCCTCTCGGGGAATAAAGTGAACGGTGCCGCCCTCACGAGGATGAGCACGACCCTGTCTACTTGGAGAAGCACGGTGAAGGCAATGATTGACAAAGGTGATAGTTATGAGAAGATCAAGGCGAAATATCCTTTGATTAGCAAAGATGACTACAAGGAGTTCAAGATCAAGTGCAAGAGCCCCGCAACCTCCAAATCAAGTCAGTGGGGGAATGAAATGCGGTAGTTGAACATAGGGGTCCACCAACTCGGTCCCGATGGTTACAGAGTGGCGGAGCCTATATGGGACAAGGAGGACGCGGAGCGTGTCGAGCAAGGCCTACCGCCCCGCTTCGAGAAATACCGTGACAAGCAGACCAGGAACTTTCTCAGGGCCTGTTACAAGGAGGACCCGGTAACAAAGGAGCTTACCACGGATCCGAAGACCAAGGCGCTTGAGCTTGTTCTGGTAAGGAATACACCCCCGCGTAATTAGCTCCATATGGTTGCATTCTAATTAATCCCCAATATTTCTAAATGGTTCACGTTCCTTCCGTAGGACAAAGAAAGCAGTAGCGCGGGGTCGTCTCAGAGCTCCCCTTTCGACACCCCTTTGAATAGGGCGTTGAACGTAATGGAAAACAAGGATAAGCTCAGTAAGCCAACGCCAGCTGGTCGTGTGGCCGGCAAAGGCTTGTCCACAAAATGGTCGTCATACTATACCGCTGGTGGGCGAAAGGAGAAAGAGACCAGCTCGAAAAGCCAGTCGCGCGAGGTTGAAGCACTCAAGGCGCAAGTGGCACGGATTCTGGAGATGGTCCAAGAGCAAGTGCAACAACAACTGGGATCGACGCTCACCAGCATTATGCCTACCTTGATTCATGGGATAACGATGTGGATTGCGGGTGGCCAACAGGGGCCGCCCCCGATTCCCAGCTTCATGGCCAGCAACTCGCACAATGCGTAGGCGGCGCCATTGGTGTCTCCGGCGGCGGCGGTATTAGTGTCTATGGCGGCGGCGCCATTGGTGTCTCCGGCGGCGGTGGTATTGGTGTCTCCGACGCCGGCATTGGAGCTTAATGCACCCGGGTGTACACCGGCCGGCACCTCGCCAGCAAGCGGCCCCTCCGTCAGTTGCACGCCCGCCATTGGCGGTGCCTCGACATTAACCGAGCTCGACGGCATCACGGTAACTAAGCCTCTCGGCTGAGGACTTCATCTCCTTGCCTTTGACTGGGCATCCCTGACGCCCTACATGTTTTCGCAGGGCGCCGCCGACGTTCCTTGCACTCTCCTGCACTTCGTGGGCGGCGAGTTGGTCGATGTCGCCAAGGGCAGAATCGTTCAACCGGGCAACCCCGTGTTCCACGGTAATCCGATGCCACCCACAATGTATAGGGTTGAAGTGGTTCGGGTGCTGCCAGGCTGCGACGAGCTGTTACCTCCGATTCGACCCGCTGGGGCCGACGAAGAAGATGAGATGACCCTCAGTGCCTGCGTAAGTTGGCCCCTGCTTTGGCCGAAGAGCTAGATTCGTTTGGGGGCGGGGGACACCACCCCACAGACAAGACCGCCAGTTGTGCCGGCGCCAAGCCATGGCAAGAATGTCGCAACGCTACCGGACATGCCGGACATCCCTATGGCACAGGATCCGGACATGCATATGGCACAAGATTCGGACGACGACGACAACGGTACCTTTACCAACATCGATAAGTACTTTGTGGAACATGGGTACGATGACGAGTTCTGCGGGCCTCCTTCTCAAGAACCCAACCAAGACGACCATGATCTAGCTGGTACGTCGGAGAAACTCAGTTGCAACAGGCATCGTCTGGCGTTCAGTTCTCAGGAGATGCCTCCAGCTGCCGCCTTCACCGAGCCTCAGATAGCTGAGCTGCGAAATATTATCAGCCCCACCATGCTCAAGAAGGCGGTCTTTGAGCAGAACTCGGTCCCATTACAACAGATCAAAAAGAAGAGCCGGAAACGGCAGACTAAAAAGGGCACCGGTGCGAGCTAGCCGGCACCGAGTACGATCCATGCTCAGGACGGGCCACCTTCACCTAAGGATATTTCGAGTTGGGTGCGTGTGGCGGGTAGGGCGATGCTACCGACAAATATGCTCAATGCTGCAACCGGTGCTATGCGGAGTCTGCACGACAGTGTTCTTTTTTTGGAGAAGCGGCGTCTAAGAGAGAATGATGTGGCATACCCGGTTTTCGTGGCCAAGGTGCCAAAGGGCAAGGGCTTTGTGGATGGCGACATCGAGGGTACGATCGTCCTGCGGTTTGGTGACATCTTTTCTATGTTTAACCTTCATCCGCTGCACTACACCTTCGTTCGGCTGTTTTCGCTGAGTATGGAGATGCGGATCATTAGAGACAAGACCCCGGACATCGTGATCGTCGACCCCTTCTACATGCGTGCCAAGCTCTTGAGCAGCGCTGGGGACCGCCAAGTCGTGAGTTCACACCTCGAAGACGTCATTCTGGCAAACCCAGATAAGGATAACTTCCTTGTGGCTTACTTTCCCGAGTAAGTCATCCCTTAACCGCCCCGTAACATATGATTTCTTAGATTTCGATCGTTCTTTTTTTCTAACATTCCATGTTCTGTGCAGTGACACACATTGCACACTCATCCTCTTAAGCCCGAAATATTCCATGGCCACGTATTTCAACCCGAACCGTACCTTCAAGATAGACTACACAAATATCAAGAAAGTTCTTGATGATGTTCTCCGCGGCTATGCCAAATCTGGAGGCACCTTCACTAGGGCAGTTTGTAAGTACGACAAGCACGTGTTCGCCCACAATACGACGTTCTGCTGCATCGAGCAGCCGCCTGGCGGTCAGAAGGATGCCTACTACGCCCTCCATGACATGCGGGCGATCGTAAGGGACCATCATCACCTTCTGCTACCAAATAATCTCAAAGATTGGGCCGCGAGCTTGTCGGCAATCCAGGACGCGGACATCAGACAAGAATTCTTTCGCATCCAGTCGGAGTTTGTGGACATCATCCATCAAGATGTCATCCATACCTCGGGGCAGTTCTACCTGAGATATCAATCGTCCAACAGGGAGATAGACGGAACGCTACAAATGCAGGCTGACAACGCCCGCGATTTCATGAACATCACGACAGACGGCGGCTTCATCCACACTCCGGTCCCATGAGTCGAGTCGACAGTAGTGATGCTATGTGTAGTTCTGAAACATTGACTGACTCATGTTGTAATTAAACTTTAATGAACTTGTATGTCTCTTTGGTTTGGACATTCGTTCAACTTAGATGTAATCGATGCTATTTATTAGTAGGACCATGAATCGTGCTATTAATGTCATGTCTTGCTTTTCTCTTCTGATCCTTTTGTTGCATACTTATATATTGCTTATGTATGTATTGTCTGTTGTTTGGCTTGTGCATAGAGATGTCGTCGTATGTCGTGTACAAGGGTAAGGTTCCCGGAGTCTACGACGACTGGGAGGAGTGTCAGAGACAGGTTCACCGTTTCAGCGGTAACAGTTACAAAGGGTACACCACTAAGGTGGAGGCGGAATCTAGATACGCCCGCTATCTAGCGGGAGAGAGGAGGGAGCATTGGAGGAACCGAATGAAGACCAGTTTCATCGCGATGATGCTCATCGTGATGACCGCAGCTCTCTTCTATGTGATGGTAGTTTAGATGATCGATATCGACTTGTAATGTGAAGACAAACTCAATACTCGCGGTCTCGAGACTTGTAATGTTTTATCTTTGTTCGGTCTTTTGAATTCGGAGACTAATATGATGAATTGTATTCGGAGACAATCTTCTATTGTATTCGATGAATCTACTGTTGCTGTGTGATACTGTCTATATTCTATCAAATAATATATTTTGTAACCTGTGCAAAAATCAGAAAAGTAAAAAAAATAAAACCTAATATTCATACTAATGGCGCATCACTATAGAGTGCGCCATTAGTATGCCAAAGTATACTAATGGCGCATCAACGAACAGTGCGCCATTAGTATGCCAAGTATACTAATGACGCATCCATCCACAGTGCGCCATTAGTGTGCCAAGGCACATGGTTAAATATGGCCCCTGGGAGGCATACTAATGGCGCATGGTGTTATATACTATTGGCGCATTGGGTGGTGCGCCATTAGTATACCAGATACTAATGGCGCACTAGTGGTGCGCCATTAGTAATAAATACTAGTGGCGTGATACTAATGGCGCACCAGTGATGCGCCATTAGTAGGCAAAACTGGTGCGCCATTAGTAGGCCTTTTCCTAGTAGTGCTCAAGCATCCTGAGCGCTACCGGGCATCAGTCAGATGCAGCGAGAAGAAATGGTGAACCAGAGCCACGGAGGGATCAATGCCACCATGGCCTCGCACACAAAGGCGAAGACGGCAAGGAGAATGATGGACTGGGGATCTAGGTGCAGTGCATTGACTTGATAGTGAGAGAGCACGACATTGAAGAAGGCAAAGAAAGGGGGAATCAGGCCAGCCCAGAGGGAGGTGAAGGTGAATGGGGATCTCGGTGGCCGTCCTACGAATCACGGCGCGGGAAGCATGCCAGGCTACCATCGCCCTCCATTCATTGGAGTTAGTGGCGAGCGTAGGACGGACCTTGTCTGTCGCTTCTTGGTTGAGCACCACCGACCGCTTGACGGCGAGCTCGATGGCCGGCGGCGCTTCGGCTGAGGCCTGGGGCTTCTTCTTTCCCTTCTTCATCCGGCTAGGCCATGGCGACGGAGAGGGTTAGATCCCGGTCAGGTCGGAGGAGGAGACCGCTGTTTTTTGGAAGACGGGGGAGCGCGCTGCTAGCGATGGAGGTGGAGCTGTGTAGAAATTGATGGCCACCTAGCCTAGTGGATATCAAGGCCGCGTGTGGAAGTGGAGGCGCCCCCGTACCATCGATCGCCATGCGTCGACCGGGGCCGCAGGCATTTGGAGCCCGCGACGCTTCGTACTTGCCCTTTGGCTTCGCCTCGAAGCCAAGTTCAAGCTTGCCTTGAGTTCGGCATTCTGGGACTGGGGATGCCTAGACTTGCCTGCTTGTGGCCCGAAGCGTGGCTCCACCAACGGCCTGGTACGGCCCATCTTCAGCAGCAACAACTCAAGACCCTTGCGAGGGGCCAAGCCTCACGAGGCGGATGACACCAAGACCTCCCTAGGGCCAGCCTCTCTAGGTTGGCTCCTGAGGAGCGGAGATATCTATGCAAGGGGCACCTCACGAGGTTCACATGACGTGAGCCATGATGACCAAGGCCAGGCGGGTGCTAGCGGGCGCAGTGTACCAGTTTCCTATTTGGTGCTAAGGCGGAAAGTGTAGGCGCGGGGTCCCGAGGCATCAGGCAAATGTTTCCATATCGATGCAACAAGACCAAGACCGCTAGGACGACAGGACGGAGGTCATCGCGGAGCCCACAGTAGCATCACCACCAGAGCCTTTGGCAGGAGAAGACCACCTTTTGTCTGGATAGCTTGTACTAGTTGTCTCCCTTCAAACTTGGCCGTTGTGGGATCCCTTCCCATCTAACATTTGGGAAGAGGACCAAGGCCTCTATAAATAGGTCCTAGCCACCTCCATAGAAGGGGGATCTCGAAAGGGAGACTGGTCTTGGATTGGATCCATTCCATCCTCACATCCACCAGCTCACCGAGCTCAAGAACACCTCTCCTCTTGAGGCTGTTCATCCAGTGTACCCGTTCATCCTAAGCCCTCAAGGCAATCCACCACCACACTGGAGTAGGGTATTACACCACACGGTGGCCCAAACCAGCATAAATCTCTGTGTCTTGTGTTCTTCGGTTCGTTGAGCTAGGCCGTGGAATCATTGAGCAAGCGAGCTAGGGAGAGATAGTACTTTGTGCGCACCCCAGAGTTCGAACCTCACAAGGGTTTGCCGCAACCCGTAATCCAACAGTCTCCAATGTATCAATAATTTTTGCTTGTTCCATACTATTATATTATCAATCTTGGATCTTTTATAATCATTTTATAGACATTTTATATCATTTTTGGTACTAACCTATTGACATAGTGCTAGGTGCCAGTTCCTGATTTTTCCTGTTTTTTACATCACAGAAAATCAATATCAGACGGAGTCCAAATGCCGCAAAACTTTACGGAGAATTTTTATGGGCCAGAAGGAACACAACGGGCCCTGGCTGTGCCTGGGGGTGCCCCGAGGGGGCACAACCCACCAGGGCGCGCCAGGAGGCCCAGGCACGCCTTGCTGGGTTGTGCCCACCTCGGGTGCCCCCCGGACTGCCACTTTGCTCTATAAATACCCCAATATTTCTAGAACCCTAGGGGTGTCGACGAAATATTCATCCAGCCGCCGCAGAGTCCAGAACCACCAGATCCAATCTAGACACCATCTCGGATGGGGTTCACCACCTTCATTGGTGCCTCTCCGATGATGCGTGAGTAGTTCTTTGTAGACCTTCGAGTCCGTAGTTAGAAGCTAGATGGCTTCCTCTCTCTCTTGATTTTCAATACAATGGTCTCTTGGAGATCCATATGATGTAACTCTTTTGCGATGTGTTTGTTGGGATCGATGAACTTTGAGTTTATGATCAGATCTATCTTTTTATATCCATGAAAGTTATTTGAGTTGCTTTGATCTCTTATATGCATGATTGCTTATAGCCTCATATTTCTTCTCCGATATTTGGGTTTTGTTTGGCCAACTTGTTCTATTTATCTTGCAATGGGAAGAGGTGCTTTGTAGTGGGTTCAATTTTACGGTGCTTGATCCCAATGACAGAAAGGGAAATGACACGTATGTATCGTTGCTACTAAGGATAAAACAGTGGGGTCTATCTCTATATAGATAGATATTGTCTACATCATGTCATCGTTCTTATTGCATTACTCCGTTTCTCCATGAACTTAATACACTAGATGCATGTTGGATAGTGGTCAATGTGTGGAGTAATAGTGGTAGATGCAAGCATGTGACACCCACGATGCGGCAATATCTCCCACGTGTCGGAGCATGACTTAGAGGCATAACCGCATAGTAGGCATGTCGCAAGAGGGGTAATCTTTACACATCCCATGTACTGAATAAGAAAGAGATAAAGAGTTGGCTTACAATCGCCACTTCACACAATACATAAATATAGCATTACATCATCCAGATACAATCAAGGTCCGACTACGGAACCAAATAAAGAAAGAAAACCCCTAATGCAAAAGATCCCCGATGGCCCCAACTGGGCTCCTCTACTGATCGTCCGGAAAAAGACACATAGCAACGTCCTGAATCCTCGTCGAACTCCCACTTGAGTTCGGTCGCGTCCCCTACACTGGCATCATCGGCACCTGCATCTGATTTTTGGAAGTAATCTGTGAGTCACGGGGACTCAGCAATCTCACACCCTCGCGATCAAGACTAATTAAGCTTAAGGTAGGGAAAGGGGGGTAGTGAGGTGGAGCTGCAGCAAGCACTAGCATATATATGGTGGCTAACTTACGCAAATGAGAGCGAGAAGAGAAGCAAAGCACGAACGAGAAGCTATAAAGATCAAGAAGTGATCCTGAAACTACTTACGTTCAAGCATAACACGAGACCGTGTTCTCTTCCCGGACTCCGCCGAAAAGAGACCATCACGGCTACACACGCAGTTGATTCATTTTAATTAAGTTAAGTGTCAGGTTTTCTACAACCGGATATTAACAAATTCCCATCTGCCCATAACCGCGGGCACGACTTTCGAAAGTTCAAAACCCTGCAGGGGTGTCCCAACTTAGCCCATCGCAAGCTCTCACGGTCAACGAAGGATATTCCTTCTCCCAGGACGAACTGATCAGACTCGGAATCCCGGTTACAAGACATTTCGACAATGGTAAAACAAGACCAGCAAGACCACCCGCTGTACCGACAAATCCTGATAGGAGCTGCACATATCTCGTTCTCAGGGCACACCAGATAAGCTAAGCATACAGGAGCCAACGTAACCTAAGTTTCCAAGGGACGGCCCTGCACGGTGCTCTAGTTTGGACCAACAATCAAAGGAGCACTGGCCCGGTGGTTTAAAATAAAGTTAACCCTTGAGTCCGCAAAACCCAAGGGAAAAAGGCTTAGGTGGCAAATCGTAAAACCAAGGTCGAGCCTTACTGGAGGAGTTTTATTCAAGGCGAACTGTCAAGGGGTTCCCATTATAACCCAACCGCGTAAGGAACGCAAAATCAAGGAACATAACACCGGTATGACAGAAACTAGGGCGGCAAGAGTGGAACAAAACACCAGGCATAAGGCCGAGTCTTCCACCCTTTACCAAGTATATAGGTGCATTAAAGTAAACAAGATATAATGATGATATCCCAACAATAAACATGTTCCAACAAGGAACAAACTCCATCATCACCTGCAACTAGCAACGCTATAAGAGGGCTTGAGCAAAGCGATAACATAGCCAAACAATGGTTTTCTAGGAAAGGTGGGTTAGAGGCTGGACATGGCAATATGGGAGGCATGATAAAGCAAGTGGTAGGTATCGCGGCATAGCAAAAGAGAGAGCAACTAGCAAGCAAAGATAGAAGTGATTTCGAGGGTATGGTCATCTTGCCTGCAAAGTTCTCCGAGTTGATGTAAGCTTGATCCTCGTAAGCGTACTCAATAGGTTCCTCGATCACGAACTCGTCTCCTGGATCTACCCAAATCAAGAACACAATCAAAGGACCAACAATCAATCATGGTGCAATGCGCAAGCAACATGATGCAAAACATGGCATAATATGCGGGATGTGATATGCAATGCATATGCGTGCTTCGGAAAGGAAAGATTGAACCAGGCATCAAAGTGGCAAACCAAGTGTGCCGCTGGAAAGACGAGTTGATTTCGGTCGAAATCAATATAAAGATCACCGGAATCGGATGCACGGTTTGCAAATGGCAAGCAAAACAAGAATGGCACAATTCCGCGATTAACATCACGATGCCATCTAGAATGCAACATGAAACTAAGCTACTGCACTCCAACATAGCAACAAAGCACATGGAAGTGATCTACTGAAGATGCTTGACAAAAGATGAACACTGAGCATGGCAAAAGTGCAAAGATATCAGCTTCACAGATTTAGTGAAAATACTAACATGCTAGGAATTAACATCAGGAAACAATGTTTAGAGCAAAATAACAACATGCTACAGAAACATAGCATAGGAAACAAAGGCATGCCATGGATCTACTCAAAGCAGATAACAAAAGTCCCTTACTGACCATAAGCCAAAAAGGATCAGAAGATATGATGACACCCATGTAAACATAGCAAGTTTCGTTAACAGATTCAGACTTAGCAGAAAACTGGACATGGCAAAAACAGAATTATGAAGGCATGTTTGCGAGCTTGATTCACTCAACATAAGGCATTGCATGACAAGCTAAGCATACTAACAGCAAGAATACATGTTCATGAAGCTAAAGATGGCAAGAACAAGATCATAGCATGCATGGATCAACTACAACAACCTTGACAAAATTGATTAACATGTAAACAACCTTCCAGGAACATTTTATAGCAAAAGTTGAGCAAGATTGAGTCATTCTAGGGCTCTCAATAAATGCAAACATGAGCATGGATGGATAGAGCATAACCATATGTCAAAATCATCCTTACTGAATATACTCAAAAGAAGCATGGATCTCTCGGTAGCAACATGAACACATGGCATAAAAATAACAACAGGGAAAAGACTTAGTGAAATTCTAAGTCCCTGAAATCAAAAATATCACAAGAGCTACTTTGCATGCATGTGCTAGTCACCACATTTATCACAAAAATACATGGCATACACCCATGTAAAGATGGCATGGCATAGCCCAAAACACATGTAGAGCTCATGCTCATATGCAACACACAATAATCATGGCAAAAATGACAAATGCTCATGATCTGTTAAGAATGAGCACCTAACATTTTATAGCACTCTTGCATCAACAATATGGGCATCAAGATGGACTCAAACAAGCATGGCACAATGGAACAAAATAAAGAGCACATCCAGATAAACAATTTGATATATGGCACGCACAAAACGGAGCTACGGATGCGGAGTTATGGCATGTTGAACAGGGCTAAAAACTAAAGCAGAAAAGGGACTTGGTGGATTTGTGGACCTCGGGTGAACAATGGTCAACGGGGCGGTTTGGGCCGGATCGGGAGGCAGCGAGGTCGTCCGGTGAGGCTGTCGCCGGCGGCGAGCTTGGGGCGGCGGATCCGGGGCGGAGGAGGCCGGATCCGGTGGCCGGCGAGCTTGACGGCGAGGTGCGGCGTAGGTGAGGACGAGGGCGGCAAAGGAGCCAGTGCGGCGGAGCGGCGATGGGGGCGGGCGGCGGCCGGCGAGCAGCTGCGGGCGGCGGCGGCCGGCGAGGAGCTGCGGGCGGCGGCGCTGCGGGCGGCAACCGTGCGCGGTGGACATGCGGGCGGCGGGGCGGTGGACGCGCGGGCCTGGCGGGCCGGCGGCGGCGAAACCTCCCGGGGTGCCACATGGCGCGCTCTGAGTGGAGGGAAGCGGCGGCGCGATTACGTCCGGTCCGGGACGGACATGTCCGTCGTGCGAGAGGGGGAAGATCTAGGGTTTGCACCGCGAAATTTCAGGGGGAGGTGCAAATATATAGGTAGAGGGAGCTACGAGAGTCCAAATGAGGTGTGGTTTTCGGCACATGATCGTGATCGAACAGCCGAGAGGATGGAGGGGGTTTGGATGGGTTATTGTTCCACTTTAATTTGGAGGGGTGTTGGGCTGCAACACACATGAGGCCTTTACGATTCCTCGGTTAACGGTTGGAGTATCAAACGGACTCCAAATGGCACAAAACTTAACAGGCGGTCTACCAGTGGTGTACCAAGGACGCTTGGAAAATCTCGGTCCATTCCGAGAAGGTTTTACACCTGCACACGAAAAGAGACAAAAGGGGGCGCCGGAGGACGTAGGAGTGTCGGATTGCAAAACGGACAACGGGGAAAATGCTCGAATGCATGAGACGAACACGTATGCAAATGTGATGCACATGATGACATGATATGAAATGCATGACATGAACAAAATGCAAAACGAAGACAAACCCAACCACGAAGGGAAATCATAACTTAAAGCCGGAAATGGCAAGAATTGGAATACAAATATGGCAAGTTACATCCGGGGTGTTACAAGGCAGGAGTCGGTCTACTAATCTTGGACGTGATGCCTATGTAATGATCATTGCCTGGATATCGTCATAATTATTTGTGGTTCTGTCAATTGCCCAACAGTAATTTGTTCACCCACCGTTTGCTTTTTTTCTTGAGAGAAACCACTAGTGAAACCTACGGCCTCCGGGTCTTCTTTCTCATATATTTGCCTTTGCGATCTACTTTTCTCTTGCATTTATTTTCAGATCTATTAATCCAAAAACCCAAAAATACTTTACTGTATTTTATTTCTATTTATTTTATTTGCGATCTATCTATCAAATTACTACAAAATTATCTCACGTCCGTTTGCCTATCTTCAGGCGCCGTACCCCGAAAGGGATTGACAACCCCTTTAACACGTCGGGTTGCGAGGAGTTGTTATCTATGTGTAGGGGTTGTTTATGTTGTGTTGCTTTGTTCTCCTACTGGTTCGATAACCTTGGTTTCATATCTGAGGGAAATACCTATAGCCGCTATGCTGCATCATCTTTGGGGAAATACCGATGTAGCTTCAAGCGACATCAACCATCTATTACCTTTTGGAGAGTGGTGTCTCCTAGATTGGTTAGGTGTCACTTGGGATCCTCCATCAAGATTTTGGAGTTGAACCAAGGAGTTTGTAAGGGCAAGGAGATCGCCTACTTCGTGAAGATCTACCCAAGTGAGGCAAGTCCTTTATGGGCGATGGCCATGGTGGGATAGACAAGGTTGCTTCTTCGTTGACCCTTCATGGGTGGAGCCCTCCATGGACTCGCGCAACCATTACCGTTCGTGGGTTGAAGTCTCCATCAACGTGGATGAACAATAGCACTACCTATCAGAACCACGCCAAAAATCTCTGTGTCTACATTGTGTTTGCTCCGTCCAAACTCCTCCCCTTTACCTTCATATGCAATGATTTACATTCCGCTGCTATACTCTTAGATTTGCATGTGTAGGTTGATTGCTTGACTTGTGATAAGTTGCTAAAATCTGCCAAGACTTAAAATTGGGAAAATGCTAGAATTTTATTTGGTCAAGTAGTCTAATCACCCCACCTCTAGACATACTTTCGATCCTACATCATGAATGACTCCATACACTTGCTCCACCCCTTGCTAAACTACCCCTGTTGCATTAAGCAGGATGGTTAGACCCACTAGTCGTGACTGTGGTGATGATAATCCGCCACCTCCCAAATACATGGCCGTAATTATACAATAGTTTGATGTTGAATTGCCTATTCATGGTAGGAGTCATGGCCCAGTTCCCACGCCCCAATATGAATCAGCAACCAGCCCTAGTAACTCTGCAAGACTTTGCGCGTCTCAACCTTGTCATCTACCACAACTCAACTCATCCCTTCATGCTGGTGATTGGCTCCGTGACATCACTTTTGAGTGGGAGTCTGCTGATGTAGCCCCTGCCAACTATGTCACCTTCACGACTCATTATTTGAAAGGTCTCGCTACTCAATGGCGGGACAGCCTCAGGTGTTCCTTACTTATTGGAACCGCCATCACTTGGCCGGAATTCCAAGCTGCATTTTGCGGGCCAATGTCGAACCACCTAGATTAGTCACAACGTCCCCGTTGAAATTGAATGGTTGTAAACACATACCGCTGCTATCATTTGCGCCACTAAAATCATCTATCTATTGCATCCTTCGAGTGAGATAGTAAGCTATGAGGCTCATCTGGTTCCAAATGCCGAAGCACAGATTTATTCCTTGATGCGTAAACACTTCTCCTCTTGTGAGAATTGAAAATGCTCCAGCATCACAATGAATTCCAAGAAGTCTTTCCAGAAGAACTACCTAGTCCATGACCTTGAACTTGCTGCAGTTAAATTTGCACTGAAGTTGTGGCGACATTTCCTCCTTGGTAATCGATGTGAGATCTTCACTGATCATTGAAGTCTAAAGTAATTGTTTATTCAGCTAGATCTGAATCTCCTTCAGCAGCGATGTATGGAAACAATCACAGACTATGACTACGGTATTTTTATACCCCTGGCAAGGCTATTGTCATTGCCGATGCCCTGAGTCGCAAGTCTTATTGAAACAACCATGTGACTTATAAAGCTCAACCCCTGCAAGATGATCTCACTTACAGAGAACATCCGATCCGCATTCTCGTTCAAGCTGAACGTCGCGCCCGTCAGAGGGCTATCAAATTTTTAAAAAGATCCGTGGTCAAATCATTCTAAAGATGAAGCCACTTGGGAGCATGGGGATTGTCTTCCCGATGAATACCTTGCTTTGTTTCCTTCTACCTCCTAAATCTCAGGACGAGATTTCTTGTAGTGGAGGAGAATTTTGACGTCTGGGTAATTAAGGTATAGTAATCCAAGTTAATGGTGCCATGTCATCATTTTCGATGTTGCTAAATCCCCCTTTGATTCAGTCAGGTTCAAATTCAAATTCACAATAAAGTCAAAATTCAAATTTGTCAAACATGAAAACAAAAATGTTCGTGGTCTTGCAAATATTCTATAAGAAATTGTGATGACTTAACAAACCTCTTTTGAATTATTAAAAATGCCCTTACCAAATTATATAGTGGTCCAACAACATATTAATTAACTTATTCAATTTCTAAAAATGCTTGAACAATTCCTTTGGCTCTAAAACTTTTTATGCAACCATACAATGTCGTGCCTGATTTATGTGTTAAGTTTAACATTCAACTAAATTCAGTTGGTCAGTCCAATAAATACAAATCAGTAGCTAAACTTATTACAGAAAAGAAAAAGAGAAAAAGAAAAGAAAAGAAAACCAAATTAGAAATAAAAGAGATGGCCCATGTGAGCTGGGGAAGGCCGAGCCCACTTCCCCACTCATCTCCTTCCTGCTACAGGGAGGCTGGGGGATCGTGGCGGGCATCCGTGGCGCGCCGGCCACACACCGGCCATCCCTCGGCCCCCCTGGAGTATAAGGGCACCCCTCGACCCCTTGCATCCCTAGACCACCTAACTTTACCCCTCTCCCTCCCTCTCTCGATTTTGGAGGCGCCCGAAACATCCATCGCCATGGCCGACCTTGCTCGCTCGCTCCTCTTCCTTCTCGCACCACGAGGATATGTCCGAGAGCTCCGTTGTCGTCTACCACCTCGACCGCACATGCTGGATTAGCGTGGGAAGCCGCAACGTCGCCACCTGCGAGCTCTTCTTCTCCGTCACCGATGAAAGTGCTCGCCATCGATCTCCACCACCGGTGCATCTTCGTCGGTTCTGTCGTCTTCTGGTTAGTTCTCCCTTGGTCACTTCAGCTGTGCCCATCGGTGCCTGGCCGCGTCCCGCAGTCGCCTGAACCACCTGCAGCACCCTTGCTCGCCTCCACCACGTGCAACAGCTGTCGCCTAGCGCCCTTCCCCCGCGCCGACCACGCCCGCATCCGTCTCTGCTCGCGTGAGCTTGCCGTTGCGGCCTGCTCCCCGCTGCCCGCAGCCCAACTGCTCGTCCTCGTGTCCGCAACTGCTTCCCAGCGGTCGCGCCCTCCCGATTGCTCGCTCGCGCCTGACTCCCCCACCGTGCTGCACGCCCGCGCCCGTGTGCTGCTCCGCCACCTAGTAGCGCCCGCCTGGGCTGTCCCTTGCTGCTGCTGCCGCGCCGTCGCTTGCCCCGCCACCGCTTGTTGCTGCTGCCTGTGGCTCATCCTGCAGCCACGCGCGCCGCCCGTGCGGCCCCTTGCTGCCAACGCTCCGCCCCGCTCCATCCCTGTTAGCCCGCGCCCATGAAGCCCAAGGTGGCTCGGCTGAGCCACCGACAGAGGGGGCCCGCCCCCTGAAAAGAAATTAATAAAGGATTAATAAATATAAATAATTAGTTAATTATTTGTTTAATTAACATTTTAACTAATTAACTTAGCCTAATTATCTAGTTAATTAATTACTGTAAGATTAGCAAAATCTCTTACAATGACATGTGGGTCCTCGGACTAGTTGACTAGTCAACTGTTGACTGGTCAACTACTTCTTGGACCCCCCTCGGACCCTACCTGTCACCACACATACATTCTATTGGGTACAATTCTGGGTACCCGTAGCATTTTATTCTTTTATCTTCGAATTAAAATTATATTCAGGAAAATAGAATACTATTTAAAACTTTGGAAATTCATAGAAAATAATCCGTAACTCGGATGAAAAAGTATTATACATGAAAGTTGCTCAGAAAAATATGATGAATCCGAATACGCTATCCGTTCGTCTGTCACGCATCTATAGCATAGCAAACATGCAACTGCCCCCTCCGTTTCATTTGTCCGAAAATGCCAAACTTCAGGAAAACTTTCCCGGATGTTATCCCCTTCGCCGGTATCGTGTGCCATCGCGATAGAACATGCATAGTGCTGCTTTTTGTCTTGTCATGCAAAGTATTGCACTTGTTTGCTCTGTATTTATTGTTTCTTCCCCCTCTTCTCTCTGGTAGACCCCGACACCGCTGTTGATGTCCCTGTGATCGACTACGTCAACGACGACCCTGCTTCCCTTTCAGCGGAGCTTCCAGGCAAGCCCCCCCTTTGATCATCCCGACATCGCCAATTCCATTCTCTCATGTCTGCATTAGATTTTGCTACTGCAATTGATTGCTCCTATTCTGATGCATAGCCTGCTTTTGTAACCTACTTATTGTTACCTACCTGCTTATCCTAAACTGCTTAGTATAGGTTGGTTAGTGATCCATCAGCGACCCCACCTTGTCCTTGTTGCCCCTGCTTCATCATTGACGACTCGATCAATGTGATTGACGACCGGAGCCCGACACCTCACATCACATCAGCCCCTTTTGTTGCTCGACTTTGCGAGCTACTAACGAGTGTCGAGGGTGATACCTCACAACGCACTCCTGATGACAACTCTGAAGTGTAGCTATTCGGTCGTGGTCAACGAGGGTGGTTCCTCCTTCACCATTCCCGATACGGTTCTGTCGTGCAACACCTCAAGTGTGAACCTCGAGGGTGGTTCCTCATATGTTCACCTTGATGATTACATCAAGTGGAATCCACCGAGGGTGATTCCTCGGGTTTAACCCTTGATGTTTGGACACACAGTTACCTTGACTTTGCTTGAGACCATTGTTGAAGTCAGGTCAGCCCTGAGAGCGAGTTGATGTGAAAAGTCGGGCGGCCCGTAGAGCACCCGCGAGTTTTCTACGAGGCATGACCGGGCATTCTGGGCCCTTGCCGTAAGTCCATGAGATGGGGCGATGGGGTCACATTATTGTGAGTCCCTACTCGTCTCTGCGAGCCCCCAATGCACTAACAGGTTTGGGTATTTGTTCTGAGTTGTCCTTTGGTCTTTACGCACTAACCGCCATGCAAGAATAGATATGGGCCTCGACGTCGTGGTATCATCCGAAGCTTTGTCAGATGTCCAGTTCAGGATTGTGGCACGGTCGGATCATGCCATCTACTACACGGGTGGTGCTGGTATCCACCCTGCACACAACGACCGGGAGTGCAATGGGCGATGGGCCTAGACCCCAGAGTGCTTCGCATGTAGACCGGCGGGGACCTCTCTGCTGAGCCTAGGTAGGGCTGCGACGTGTTGATCTGCCGAGGTCGGGCATTGACCTAGAAAAGTGTGTCCGGCCAGAGTGATTGAGCATGTTGGGTAACATGGTGCACCCCTGCAGGGAAGATATATATTCGAATATCGTGTCCATGGTAATGGACGTTCAAACTTGTATCGTAATCTATTATAACTAGAACTGGTTACTTGAGATATGTGATGGATATGTTGGCTCCGGGATTGCTTTCTCGTAGGGAGTCGAGGAAGGATCTCTGGGCGTTAATGCTACAACATGTTTGTTAATTATAAACTGCTATTCTTTACTCTTCTACATGCTGCAAGATGCTTGGAGCTGCTTGAAGATGCTGGTCTTTGATAGGCTAGGCCTTGCCCTCTATTCTGGCATTCTGCAGTTCAGTCCACAGATACAACCCTTCCATTTGATACTAATGCATACTTAGTATAGATCTGATGCTTCCGAGTACTTTGGATGAGTACTCATGGTTGCTTTGCTACCCCTTTCCCCCCTTCTTTCTTCTTTCCGGTTGTTGCAACCAGATGGTGGATCCCGTAAGCCATATGCCACCCCGATGACTACTTCTACTACCCGGAGGATTCCTACTACTACGTGGAGACCGCCGATGACCAGGAGTAGTTAGGAGGTCCCAGGCAGGAGGCCTTGCTTCTTCAATCGTTGTTGCTTTTGTGTTTGTCTTCTTAAGGCATCCTTGTTTAACTTACGTCTGTACTCAGATATTGTTGTTTCTGCTAACTCTTGTGTATCAAGCTTTTGTATTCGAGCCCTCGAGCCCCCTGGCTTGTAATATAAAGCTTGTACTATTTTTACTGGTGTCTAGAGTTGTGTTGTGATATCTTCCCGTGAGTCCCTGATCTTGATCGTATACATTTGCGTGTATGATTAGTGTGCGATTGAATCGGGGGCGTTACACCTCTCTAGTACCACGCAACTTTTGTCGATACCATAAACTCACCACATATCCTTCCTCAAAATAGCCACCATACCTACCTATTATGGAATTTCCATAGCCATTCCGAGATATATTGTCATGCAACTTTCTACCGTTCCGTTTATTATGACATACATCATCATTATCATATTGCTTTGCATGATCATGTAGTTGACATCGTATTTATGGCAAAGCCACGGTTCATCATTTTTTTATACATGTCGCTCTAGATTCATTGCACATCTCGGTACACCGCCGGAGGCATTCACATCGAGTCATATTTTTGTTCTACTACCAAGTTGTAAGTAAGTAGAAGTGTGATGATTTTCATTATTAGAGCATTGTCCCATGCGAGGAAATAAAAAATAAAAAGGGGGAAAGGCCAAAAAAAGAGAAGGACCAAAAAAGAGAAAGAAAAAAATGAGAGAAAGAGAGAGAGAAGGGACAATGTTACTATCCTTTTTGCCACGCTTGTGCTTCAAAGTAGCACCATGATCTTCATGATAGAGAGTCTCCTATGTTATCACTTTCATATACTAGTGGGAATTTTTAATTATAGAACTTGGCTTGTATATTCCAACGGTGGGCTTCCTCGAATGTCCTAGGTCTTCATATGCAAGCAAGTTGGATGCACACCCACTTACTTTTCTTTTTGAGCTTTCATAAACGTATAGCTCTAGTGCATCAGTTGCATGGCAATCCCTACTCACTCACATTGATATCTATTGATGGGCATATACATAGCCCGTTGATACGCCTAGTTGATGTGAGACTATCTCCTTCTTTTTTTGTCTTCTCCACAACCACCATCTATTCCACCTATAGTGCTATGTCCATGGCTCACGATCATGTATTCCGTGAAAGTTGAAAAGGTTTGAAAACATCAAAAGTATAAAACAATTGCTTGGCTTGTCATTGGGGTTGTGCATGATTTGAATATTTTGTGTGATGAAGATGGAGCATAGCCAGACTATATGATTTTGTAGGTATAAGCTTTCTTTGGCCATGTTATTTTGAGAAGACATAAGTATTTTTTAGTATGCTTGAAGTATTATTGTTTTTATGTCAATATTAAACTTTCGTTTTGAATCTTACAAATCTGAACATTAATGCCACAATAAAAAGAATTACATGGATAAATATGTTAGGTAGCATTCCACATCAAATTTTTTGTTTTTATCACTCGAGGATGAGCATGAATTAAGCTTGGGGATGCTTGATACGTCTCCAACGTATCTATAATTTTTTATTGTTCCATGCTATTATATTATCTGTTTTGGATGTTTTATATGCATTAATATGCTATTTTATATAATTTTGGGACTAACCTATTAACCTAGAGCCTAGGACTAGTTTCTGTTTTTTTTCTTGTTTTAGAGTTTCACAGAAAAGGAATACCAAACGGAGTCCAAACGGAATAAAACTTTCGTGATGATTTTTCTTGGACCAGAAGACACCCATGAGACTTGGAGTGCAAGTCAGAAGAGCCATGAGGCGGCCACAAGGGTGGAGGGCGCGTCGAGGGGGGTAGGGTGCCCCCAACCTTGTGGCGCCCTCGGTGACCCCCTGACCTAGATATTCCTCCAATATATACACATATGCCCAAAAAACTTCCAAGGGAGCGACGAAACCAATTTTCCACTGCCGTAACCTTCTGGACCCGTGAGATCCCATCTTGGGGCCTTTTTCATTTATTATGACATGCTCCGTCATTGTCATATTGCTATGCATGATCATGTAGTTGACATCATATTTGTGGCAAAGAATCATTCATCGTTTTTGATACATGTCGCTCTTGATTCATTGCACATCCCGATACACCACTAGAGGCATTCACATCGAGTCATATTTTTGTTCTAGTATCGAATTGTAATTCTTAAGTTACAAGTAAATAGAAGCATGATGATTTTCATTATTAGAGCATTGTCCCATGTGAGGAAATAAAAAATAAAAAAGGCGGAAAGGCCCAAAAAAGTGAAATAAAAAATGAGAGAAAGAGAGAGAAGGGACAATGTTAGTATCCTTTTTGCCACACTTGTGCTTCAAAGTAGCACCATGATCTTCATGATAGAGAATCTCCTATGTTATCACTTTCATATACTAGTGGGAATTTTTCATTATAGAACTTGGCTTGTATATTCCAAT
This sequence comes from Triticum dicoccoides, assembly GCF_002162155.2. Classification (NCBI taxonomy): domain Eukaryota; kingdom Viridiplantae; phylum Streptophyta; class Magnoliopsida; order Poales; family Poaceae; genus Triticum; species Triticum dicoccoides. The sequence continues at coordinate 183,588,790 of NC_041384.1, forward strand.
GATGGGCTTCCTCAAACGCCCTAGGTCTTCATGAGCAAGCAAGTTGGATGCACACCCACTTAGTTGTCTTTTTGAGCTTTCATAAACTTATAGCTCTAGTGCATCAGTTGCATGGCAATCCCTACTCACTCACATTGATATCTATTGATGGGCATCTCCATAGCCCGTTGATACGCCTAGTTGATGTGAGACTATCTCCTTCTTTTTTTGTCTTCTCCACATCCACCGTCTATTCCACGTATAGTGCTATCTCCATGGCTCACGCTCATGTATTGTGTGAAAGTTGAAAAGGTTTGAGAACATGAAAAGTATGAAACAATTGCTTGGCTTGTCATTGGGGTTGTGCATGATTTGAATATTTTGTGTGATGAAGATGGAGCATAGCCAGACTATATGATTTTGTAGGTATAAGCTTTCTTTGGCCATGTTATTTTGAGAAGACATAATTATTTTGTTAGTATGCTTGAAGTATTATTGTTTTTATGTCAATATTAAACTTTCGTTTTGAATCTTACAGATCTGAACATTAATGCCACAATAAAGAGAATTACATGGATAAATATGTTAGGTAGCATTCCACATCAAATTTTTTGTTTTTATCACTTGAGGATGAGCAGGAATTAAGCTTGGGGATGCTTGATACGTCTCCAACGTATCTATAATTTTTTATTGTTCCATGCTATTATATTATCTGTTTTGGATGTTTTATATGCATTAATATGCTATTTTATATAATTTTGGGACTAACCTATTAACCTAGAGCCTAGGACCAGTTTCTGTTTTTTTTCTTGTTTTAGAGTTTCACAGAAAAGGAATACCAAACGGAGTCCAAACGGAATAAAACTTTCGTGATGATTTTTCTTGGACCAGAAGACACCCATGAGACTTGGAGTGCAAGTCAGAAGAGCCATGAGGCGGCCACAAGGGTGGAGGGCGCGTCGAGGGGGGTAGGGCACCCCCAACCTTGTGGCGCCCTCGGTGACCCCCTGACCTAGATATTCCTCCAATATATACACATATGCCCAAAAAACTTCCAAGGGAGTGACGAAACCAATTTTCCACCACCGTAACCTTCTGGACCCGTGATATCCCATCTTGTGGCCTTTTTAATTTATTATGACATGCTCCGTCATTGTCATATTGCTATGCATGATCATGTAGTTGACATCATATTTGTGGCAAAGCATCATTCATCGTTTTTTGATACATGTCGCTCTTGATTCATTGCACATCCCGATACACCACTAGAGGCATTCACATCGAGTCATATTTTTGTTCTAGTATCAAATTGTAATTCTTAAGTTGTAAGTAAATAGAAGCGTGATGATTTTCATTATTAGAGCATTGTCCCATGTGAGGAAATAAAAAATAAAAAAGGCGGAAAGGCCCAAAAAAGTGAAATAAAAAATGAGAGAAAGAGAGAGAAGGGACAATGTTAGTATCCTTTTTGCCACACTTGTGCTTCAAAGTAGCACCATGATCTTCATGATAGAGAATCTCATATGTTATCACTTGCATATACTAGTGGGAATTTTTAATTATAGAACTTGGCTTGTATATTCCAATGATGGGCTTCCTCAAACGCCCTAGGTCTTCATGAGCAAGCAAGTTGGATGCACACCCACTTAGTTGTCTTTTTGAGCTTTCATAAACTTATAGCTCTAGTGCATCAGTTGCATGGCAATCCCTACTCAGTTACATTGATATCTATTGATGGGCATCTCCATAGCCCGTTGATATGCCTAGTTGATGTGAGACTATCTCCTTCTTTTTTTGTCTCCTCCACATCCACCGTCTATTCCACGTACAGTGCTATCTCCATGGCTCACGCTCATGTATTGCGTGAAAGTTGAAAAGGTTTGAGAACATGAAAAGTATGAAACAATTGCTTGGCTGGTCATCGGGGTTGTGCATGATTTGAATATTTTGTGTGATGAAGATGGAGCATAGCCAGACTATATGATTTTGTAGGTATAAGCTTTCTTTGGCCATGTTATTTTGAGAAGACATAATTATTTTGTTAGTATGCTTGAAGTATTATTGTTTTTATGTCAATATTAAACTTTCGTTTTGAATCTTACAGATCTGAACATTAATGCCACAATAAAGAGAATTATATGGATAAATATGTTAGGTAGCATTCCACATCCAAAATTCTGTTTTTATCACTCGAGGATGAGCAGGAATTAAGCTTGGGGATGCTTGATATGTCTCCAACGTATATATAATTTTTTTATTGTTCCATGCTATTATATTATCTGTTTTGGATGTTTTATATGCATTAATATTAGAGCCCAGTGCCAGTTTTAGTTTTTTTCTTGTTTTAGAGTTTCACAGAAAAGGAATACCAAACGGAATAAATCTTTCACGATGATTTTTCTTGGACCAGAAGACACCTAGGAGACTTGGAATGTGATACGTCTCCAACGTATCTATAATTTTTGATTGCTCCATGCTATATTATCTACTGTTTTGGACATTGTTGGGCTTTATTATCCACTTTTATATTATTTTTGGGACTAACCTATTAACCGGAGGCCCAGCCCAGAATTGTTGTTTTTTCCTGTTTTAGGGTTTCGAAGAAAAGGAATATCAAGCGGAGTCCAAACGGAATGAAACCTTCGGGAACGTGATTTTCTCAACAAACAAGACCCGGGAGACTTGGACCCTACGTCAAGACACAAAAGACGAGGCCACGAGGTAGGGGGCACGCCTACCCCCCCAGGCGCACCCTCCACCCTCGTGGGCCCCCTGTTGCTCCACCGACGTACTCCATCCTCCTATATATACCTACGTACCCCCAAACGATCAGATACGGAGCCAAAAACCTAATTCCACCGCAGCAACTTTCTGTATCCACGAGATCCCATCTTGGGGCCTGTTCCGGAGCTCTGCCGGAGGGGGCATCGATCATGGAGGGCTTCTACATCAACACCATAACCTCTCCGATGAAGTGTGAGTAGTTTAATTCAGACCTACGGGTCCATAGTTATTAGCTAGATGGCTTCTAGCTTCTCTCTTTTTGGATGTCAATACAATGTTCTCCCCCTCTCTTGTGGAGAACTATTCAATGTAATCTTCTTTTTGCGGTGTGTTTGTTGAGACCGATGAATTGTGGGTTTATGATCAAGTCTATCTATGAATAATATTTGAATCTTCTCTGAATTCTTTTATGTACGATTGGTTATATTTGCAAGTCTCTTCGAATTATCAGTTTGGTTTGGCCTACTAGATTGATCTTTCTTGCAATGGGAGAAGTGCTTAGCTTTGGGTTCAATCTTGCGGTGTCCTTTCCCAATGACAGTAGGGGCAGCAAGGCACGTATTATATTGTTGCCATCGAGGATAACAAGATGGGGTTTTCATCATATTGAATGAGTCTATCCCTCTACATCATGTCATCTTGCTTATGGCGTTACTCTGTTTTTAACTTAATACTCTAGATGCATGCTGGATAGCGGTCGATGAGTGGAGTAATAGTAGTAGATGCAGGCAGGAGTTGGTCTACTTGTCTCGGACGTGATGCCTATATACATGATCATACCTAGATATTCTCATAACTATGCTCAATTCTGTCAATTGCTCAACAGTAATTTGTTCACCCACCGTAGAATACTTATGCTCTCGAGAGAAGCCACTAGTGAAACCTATGGCCCTCGGGTCTATCTTTATCATATTAATATCCTACTACTTAGTTATTCCCTTCACTTTTTACTTTGCATTTATTTTACTTTGCATCTTTATCCCAAAAATACCAAAAATATTATCTTATCATATCTGTCAGATCTCACTCTCGTAAGTGGACGTGTAGGGATTGACAACCCCTATTCGCGTTGGTTGCGAGGATTTATTTGTTTTGTGTAGGTACAAGGGACTCGCGCGTAGCCTCCTACTTGATTGATACCTTGGTTCTCAAAAACTGAGGGAAATACTTACGCTACTTTGCTGCATCATCCCTTCCTCTTTGGGGAAAACCAACGCAGTGCTCAAGAGGTAGCAGAGTGCAAGTCAGAAGAGCCATGAGGCGGACACAAGTGTGGAGGGCGCGTCGAGGGGGGTAGGGCGCGCACCCCCAACCTTGTGGGCCCCTCGGTGACCCCCTGACCTAGATCTTCCTCCTATATATACACATATACCCCAAAAAAATCCAGGGAAGGCACGAAACCACTTTTCCACCGCCGCAACCTTCTGCATCCGTGAGATCCCATCTTGGGGCCTTTTCCGGCATCCCACCGGAGGGGGATTCGATCACGGAGGGCTTCTACATCAACACCATTGCCTCTTCGATGAAGTGTGAGTAGTTTACCACAGACCTACAGGTCCATAGCTAGTAGCTAGATGGCTTCTTCTCTCTCTTTTCTTCTCAATACCATGTTCTCCTTGATGTTTTTGGAGATCTATTCGATGTAATACTCTTTTGTGGTGTGTTTGTCGACATCCGATGAATTGTGGATTTATGATCAGCTTATCTATGAATATTATTTGAATCTCCTCTGAATTCTTATATGCATGATTTGATTTCTTTGCAAGTCCCTTTGAATTATCGATTTGGTTTTGCCAACTAGATTGGTTTTTCTTGCAATGGGAGAAGTGCTTAGCTTTGGGTTCAATCTTGCGGTGTCCTTTCCCAGTGACAGTAGGGGCGGCAAGGCACGTATTGTATTGTTGCCATCGAGGATAAAAAGATGGGGTTTATATCATATTGCTTGAGTTAATCCCGCTACATCATGTCATCTTACTTAATGCGTTACTCTGTTCTTATGAACTTAATACTCTAGATGCAGGCAGGAGTCGGTCGATGTGTGGAGTAATAGTAGTAGATGCATAATCATTTCGGTCTACTTGACACGGACATTATGCATATATTCATGATCATTGCCTTAGATATCGTCATAACTTTGTACTTTTCTATCAATTGCTCAGCAGTAATTTGTTCACCCACCGTAATATCTTGAGAGAAGCCTCTAGTGAAACCTATGTCCCCCGGATCTATTTTCCATCATATAAGTTTCCAATCTACAATTCTACTTTCCTATTTACTTTCTTTTGCAAGCTTTTACTTCCCGTTCCATAAACCAAAAATACCAAAAATATTACTTTACCATTTATCCATCTCTATCAGATCTCACGTTGCAAATAACCGTGAAGGGATTGAAAACCCCTTTATCATGTTGGGTGCAAGGTTGGTGTTTGTTTGTGCAGGTATTCGGTGGCTTGCGCGTTGTATCTTACTGGATTGATACCTTGGTTCTCAAAACTGAGGGAAATACTTACGCTACTTTGTGCATCACCCTTTCATCTTCAAGGGAAAAACCAACGCAAGCTCAAGAGGTAGCATTGTCTTAGGTGTGTATATCCACACATTACCATGCGTTTACTAAACTAAGTGCTCAAATTGACGAATTTAGAGCAACTTATCCTAATGTGGGATAATTCCATTGGAATTGAAATGTTGTTGAAGTTGATTCACGAGCATTCAATGGTTATATTCAGTATATCGTACATAACTAAAATGGTTTGGCTTTATCTCTTTTGAAAGAGTGTCAATATTGCATAGCCAATGTTGCAGAATTGTGATTTACCAACATTTCGTTGATGGTAACATGTCGTCCCACACTCCACATATTTGGTCTAAATGAGATCAAATGATACTGCACCCCCTTGCAGTTTGTATGTGGAAATAAGTGAATTATTTCCTATCTGCGGTAATTCAGTTGCATACCGATATCACCACCCCAACGTATATCATGGGCCTTCACATTTGGTTGGGATCTACATGAGGAATAACCGTGGTATGATCATTAATCTGTCGAATACTTTAACCCTATGAAGGGAGTTATTTGCAACCGATACGCTGATTGCTTTTGCAATAAGAACATTTTCTAGCATTAGGGGAGATGTGTACCACAAAAAATGCCAGGAAATGAATAAGAAATGTAATAGACATTTTGTCCACGTACTTAAGAATCTGAAATGCAGGTTCAGGTTCTGAGAAATTTGTAGCATATTGCAAATAATCTGCCAAGTATATTTACTGATGACAAAGGTGTCATTGTTGTGAAGTACCAGAATGAGTGAAGGTACATAATAAATCACCCATCTCCCTATATCAGAGCAAGAGGGGAGAATTCTGGTCACATGAGATTAGGTTCTCATATGTTTCAGTGGAAATAGAGGAGATTGACCCCTCGATCATTAAATATGATTCAACCTCGGGTTAAATGAGCCCTGAGGGATGCGTGGCATCCAAAGCCCAACACATATGTGTACACATTTTTAGGTGTTGGGACATCAAAACAACTTGACTCCATTGCTGTGGGGAATCACAAGGAGTTAAGAGGCGTAATAAGAATTCCACAATGATATTGATTCGTGAGAATCGTATATGAGAAAGTCTACATATGTCAATATAAAATTATTTTCGAGAATTGCTAGAATCGTTTTGGGCCCTGAACCAAATCCATGGAGAGTGTTATTGCACTTATATTGGTTAAATTAAAGGAAGCAATTAAGGAAGAGTGGCACTCTCTCATCATAAGAGAGGTTTTACCATTGTAAAACCTGCTAATCATAAGTATCTTCTGGAGGGAAGAGAAGTGAATTTTTGTTTGGAAACGAAAATAAATAAGGTGGTGAGAAAGCGAGGCTTGTAGCACAAGGGTTTTTTGCTGAAACCCGACATCGGTTATGATGTAGCATACCTTCTTGGTATGAATGGAATTATGTTTTGATACTGAATGTTAATGGTAGTACAGATCCATATGATTGTGTATGTAGTGTCTACATACTCCCTTGTATCAATTAGTTTGGATGATGTATATATTGAAGTCATTGAATGACTGAATATTCTGAATCCAAAGGTAAATTGGAACATACATGTGTGGAAGTTCTGAAGTCATTCTATGACTTGAAGTAGTTGGAGAATTGTGTGGTGCAACCGACTAAGTGAGTTATTCCTTGACAAGGATTGCTCTCATAGTAATGATTGTTGACGTGTATTCATGAAGAAATCCTGGATTGGATTTTATATCATCTTAATTTCTGGTGTTGATGATCTTATCATCAAAGTCTATATAAGACATGAAATACACACAATCATGTTAAGATGGATATTTGGGTTAAACCAAATTATGCTAAGTTTATGACTTGAGCATATCCCCCTAGGATGTCAGTCTTAATATATCCAGAAGTATTGGAGAAGTTAAATATGGATATATTATATCAAAGACACATATGGTCATATTATACCAAATATGGTATACAAATCCTTGAGACATATGGGAGATGGTGAAGTGATAGTTGGACATGAAGTGCCATATCTAAATACCACTGAATCACTTATATATATTACAAAATATGTGAGTCCTGGCACTACAGTTTTTGGCAATTTATTGAGAGTGCAATTCACCGAAAGGTATAAGGTTTGTGTAAGGAATATTCTTGGATATATCCAGGGCACAAAGGATCTTCATCAATTCCATATGGAAAATCAAGATGGGGCCATGGTTTGATATATTGATAATGGCTAATTATCTGATCCCACAATGCCATATCAAAGACTGGGTTTGCTGGAAGAGAATTTTGAGGGAAGTCTTCAGAATAGACTCTAAACGGGTCCTTCTAGTGATCATTCTATTTTATTTGAAGCATCATAAAATGTCGATGACTTCATAGAATGATTGGCCACATGTAAAATCATGTGGAGATTATATTATCTACCAAGATAATGTCACTTGTATTGCTTATGGGTTATATTTATCCTCAAGAGTTACAGAAATGTAAGAGGGTAATTGGCAAATAAATTATTGTGATATTCATAATATATCTACCAATGTTTATATTCTAGAACTAGGTTCGTCAAATTGGCATGAGATAACCTTGATGTTTGCAAAGTTCAGGGGAGTAAAATCCCAAGTTATAACCCATTGGTGATCTTCAAATCACTCATATCGTACTGTTTTTCCCTTTATGCACTACAAAAAATACACTTCCATGATGATACGTGTTTGTCACAGTAGGTCACTTTTTCTGTCATGCATGTACATCCATGACAATTTTATGATAGAATCAAGATAGTCATACTTGTGCTGGCGTAGAAGTGTTCCATGACATTACCAAAATTATCATCACAGAAGTGTCCACTTCCATGACGATAAATGGCGCGTTGTCGGTGTCAAAACCGGCGGATCTCGGGTAGGGGGTCCCGAACTGTGCGTCTAGGCCGGATGGTAACAAGAGGCAAGGGACATGAAGTTTTACCCAGGTTCGGGCCCTCTCAGTGGAGGTAAAACCCTACGTCCTGCTTGATTAATATTGATGATATGGGTAGTACAAGAGTAGATCTACCACGAGATCAGAGAGGCTAAACCCTAGAAGCTAGCCTATGGTATGATTCTTGTTGTGAATGTTGTCCTACGGACTAAAACCCTCCTGTTTATATAGACACCGGAGAGGGTTAGGGTTACACAAAGTCGGTTACAATGGTAGGAGATCTACATATCCGTATCACCAAGCTTGCCTTCCACGCCAAGGAAAGTCCCTTCCGGACACGGGACGAAGTCTTCAATCTTGTATCTTCATAGTCCAGGAGTCCGGCTGAAGGTATAGTCCGGCTATCCGAACACCCCCTAATCCAGGACTCCCTCAGTAGCCCCTGAACCAGGCTTCAATGACGACGAGTCCGGCGCACAGATTTGTCTTCGGCATTGCAAGGCGGGTTCCTCCTCTAAGTACTTCATAGAAGATTTTGAACACAAAGATAGTGTCCGACTCTGCAAAATAAGTTTCCACATATTGCCATAGAGAGAATAATATTTACACAAATCCAATCTGCTAACGTATTCCGTAGTGTGACACACCACAGCCAAGCCTTTATCAGAGTCGTTTCATTATCCCACCTCAGCGCGTCATGCGAGGCGGTTTCCTTGGCACGTCTTGTTAAAGCAGAGATCGTGTCCCCTTATTCCGGGATTCCCATCAATACGGGCGTGGGTAACCCAACCGCTTCTAGGACTCCTAGATTACAGGCAAGTCCAAACGGACACAGAGAGGACGCTTGATATTCACCCTCTTTTTAAAGGGACAAGGCCTTTATTTTTTCCCTCCCGTGCTCAATCAAATCCTTCCCCGACCTCAAGCTCAAACGCCCAAAGTTCAGGTCAGGTGCTCCAAACCTTCAGTCATGTCCGGATCTAGCCTTCAAGGCCGATGGGTGCCTTCCTCCCTCGCGGAAGAAGACATCAAAAAGTTGAGGGAGGCCAGATATCTGACCGTCGAGATTTTGCATCGGCTGCCTCCCCGAGGGCAGGCCGTCCCCACCCCCGAACCCAACGAGAACGTCGTGTTCTTCTCCCACTTCCTCCGGGGGTCTAGGCCTTGCTCTGGATCCTTTCATCAGGGGTTTGATGTTTTATTACGGGCTAGACTTCCATGATCTAGCTCCAGACTCCTTTCTTCATATCACGACATTTATTGTCGTGTGCGAGGCCTTCCTCCGGGTTACCCCTCACTTTGGCCTATGGCTCAAGACCTTTGAAGTAAAGCCGAAGATGATCGAGGGGCAACATGCAGCGTGTGGAGGTGCCTCAATACGCAAGATGACGGGAGCTCCGTGGCCCAAAGGTTCCATCCCAGAGGTGTTTGAATTATGGCAACAGGAGTGGTTCTACATCACAGCTCCTAGAAGTGCCAAGTGGGCGGCCGCCCCTGTTTTCCGCTCGGGCCCTCCTTCACAACTGATGTTGTGGATCAGCAGAGGTCTTTGCTGGGGTCCAGCCAAAGGACGTGCCTATACTGCAAAGCCGCATTCGAGATCTCTTCAATGAAGTTTTCAATTTGGTTGCGGTAATACAAGTTATGCTGGTTCGTCAAGTCCAGCCTTGCAAACGCCGACCTCTTCGCCTGTGGGAGTTCAATCCCGAGGGACCGCGTGTCATTCCAAATTTTCTCGGCCTGACGCACGAGGAGATGTACAAGTCATTCTTCGGACCTCAGGTGGAGTGTCCGGAAATCACCGAGGACGTGGGCCTGAGTAGTAACCGCGCCACCGAACAGGTAAGGCATCTTCCGGCCGAACATACTATCTCTCCTTTGTTATGAAGTTATTTCTGAGAGTTTGCTTTTTGACCAGGACTGGCTAACAAAGGCAAAGTTGATTCGGTGTTCGTCCCCCCTCCTTGAGGGCTTGGAAAATCCGGTATTGGAAAATATGCTCCAGACCGCACCTTGCCCGGAGCCCTTGAAGGAAGATACTGTGGAGGATAATACGGGCGGACGCGGGCCCCCAATGCTGCCCATTCTGACTGAGGGAGCGAGCGTCTCCATGAAGGAAGACGACCAGAAGAGGAAAAGGACTGCACCCGGGGATTCAGAAGCTGAAGCTTCCAAATGGGAGAAGAAGTCTCCCACAGAGGGTCCAACCTTGGGGGCGCTGTTGCCGCACAAAGTCCGCGGGGGGATCAATTCTCCCGCGAGTCGTAAGTGACCAAAATACTTTAATAGTACAAATATGCCATCTTTTTCTTTTGAGAAAATAACCACCACATATATCTTTGCAGTTCGGGCCTTAGCCCCTCTCAAATGAGCTCGTCTTCGAGGGATCTTCTTCCAGAGATGATGGAGAGCGAGACGCCTCCTCCAGACTCCTCCACTCCAGAAGCGGGCGATCCTGAAGTGTCGTCGCGGAGGGCCTCTCCGAGTCCGGTGAGGCCAGAAGATAATCCCATTGACCCCCGAAGCCCCCAGTGTCCGGCTCCCGAAGAGAGCAGACAAAAGAGTCCGGCACCGTCTAGTGTGCGATCGGATGTTCTGAGGGAGTTGGTGGGGCGAGCGGCCATCTCAGATGAACATCGTGTGCTGATGAATACGGTGATGGAGAGAATCTCGTCCGCCGAAAGCGGATTGCATGAAGCTTTTATGAGTCTACTGACAGGCTTTGAGGTACGTAAAAGAATGTATGATAGTCCTGCACATGCTAGGTGTGCCCTGTGTAGATAGTAGCCCCTGAGACTCTGGTTGTCGTTGGAAACGATGACGAACAGAGGATCATATTCCCAGGTAATAACCATACTGCCTCTATGTGCAGGTGATGGAAGCTCCGGTGGCTAGCCGGACTAGCGAGTTTGCCCATTTAGAACGACAGTTGGATGCGGCAGACGCCGACATCGAGCTTGTTAACAAAAGGCTTGACGAGGCACAGGGTAAGTGTCATTATCTGGTAAATGCCACATAGGAAGAGCAGCATGATGCCAGTATCTTTAATATGTTGTGACTGCAGATGGAGCTGCCACTGTTGAAGCCTTGCGGGCAGAACTTGCCCGAGCCAAGGAACAAGCGAGGTTGGGTAATGCGGCTGCTTTGAAGGCGGCCGAAGAGTTGCAAGCCGAGAAGGCCGCGCATGGTGAGAGCCGAGACAAGATGGCCAAGATGGCCACAGAATTAAAAGCTGCCACCGACCGTTGCCGGGTTCTTGAAAAGGAAAACCAAGTGAAGGCATCGGACCTTGAGAAGGCTGCTGCGACGAGAAAAGACCTCCGCTCTGCTATGAGGGCAAAGAAGGAGGAGCTGCGGGAAGCCGGGGATATTGTAGCTGGGAAGTCCTTTATGTTGCGGAGGAAGTTCGGAGATCCACGGTATGCCCCTCTGGATCAGTTGTGGAGTTCAGAGGATGTGTATATGGATTTGGTGGCGAGCGCTGCCGATGCGGCCAAGTACTTCCAGGGTCAGACGGACCGTGAAGTAGACCAGCTGTTTTGGAGACAATTCCATTCTCCCGAGCGTCCGCTTTCATTGACTGACCAATTAGCCGGATGGGCCGAACTGAATAGGTTGTCCGGACTCGCCATGAGGTTTGTTGTGGATCAGATATGGCCGGAAAGGCCAAAACTGAACAGCTATTTCAGCTTGGTGCAGCAGCTCCTTAACGTGGTGTCGCGCATTAATGCGATGAAGAGGTCGGTGTGCATAGAGGGCTCACGGATGGCCTTTGCCCGTGTTAAAGCATACTGGGCGGAGATGGATGCTACCACTGTTGCAGCGCGGGATTCGGCCATAGGTCGAATGGCTGCTGAGCACTACTTTGAAGAAGTTCTTGAGGGTGCTCGTTTAATAGAGACCCAGTGCTCAAAAAATATTATGTTTGAGTGATATGTAATCTCATTGTAAGCGAAATGCTTGTATAAATTTTTATAAGGCTATTTTTATACTTTTGCGTGAAAGTAATATGATGCCTCCTGGGCGGCCGTTTATGTATACATGTGTATAACCTAAAAGATTGCAGTCGTCGGCTTCAACCCCCACGCATATAATGCGGAGGTGCTCGCAAAAACATGCGTTCACACTTAACCCAACGTCTTGGTCCTATTAAGGAGGTGATAGCGGAGCGAGCGAGGCAATCAGACTATAATGCTTTAGCACTTTCACTTAGCCATAGGAGTTTGACAGTGGGGCTACTAGATAGCCCCTGGTGGCTCCGCACTCTCCCGATTCCGGGGTGCGTACATGCCTGGCCGAAAAACGGCCCTTCGTTAAGGCGGAGGAATTCTAACATTCCCACAGGTCATCGAGTGGTTGACCAGTCTCACGCTATCATGACAGTCAGTTTTCGGCTTTCTCTACTAAGGTGCTCGTCCGGATGAACCAGGGCACAATCGCAGTAGTTCTCCTGGTGCTACCTTAGCCGGTAAAGCAGAACGTAGGGCACCAAAACACAGGAGCCGGGCGAACCCAACATTTGACCAAAGACAATGATTCGGAGCTGATGCATATAGGGCCAAACTCGCGACGCCGAACACTCCCTAAGGTATTCGGTCTTTGTGGTATAAATCGAGCCTAAATAATGGCCTTTGTAAGAAGCCCCTTGTGTCCAGGTACCTGCATTGTTCTGGCGTTGCCACATGCCAAGACGTCAGCATCCTTCTCAGCTATGGATATGTATCAACAAGAGAGAGTAAAAAAGGTTTACGCAGGGTCTTAATCTAAAAAGAATCCTTGGAGCGGGTCCCTGCTGCACGTCTGCACCTGTGTCTCCGTTGTGTCGTATCCTGGACGGGTGTAGCACGATGATCGTCTGTAACAGAGAGGAATTTAGGTGAAAAAGTTGTCGTGCAAAAAGGATAGTTTTTTAAAGAAACCATGTATAATTCAAGATGAGAAAAAATTGCCATTTGTCTGCGCGCGTTGAGCCCCTTGTATTGACAAACAGGGGTGTGACCATTTATTCGGTATAAGTAGCGGCACCGGACTCGATCTGGTCCGGGCGCCTTTAGTGTGCGGCTGCCAAGGCAGCCTCACTCTCTTCGTCGCGCAGAGATCGCTTGATATTTCCGTGCACTGAAATGATGCCACATGGACCAGGCATCTTGAGTGTGAGGGAGGCGTAGTGTGGTATTGCATTAAAGCGAGCGAAAGCTTCGCGTCCGAGCAGTGCTTGATAGCCACTTTGAAACGGAGCGATGTGGAAGGTTAAATGCTCGCGGCGGAAGTTATCGAGGGAGCTGAATATAACTTGTAGTAGGAGGGAGCCCGTACAACGGGCCCCTGGGCCTGGCGTTACTCCTTTAAAGGTAGTATTGCTATGGCGAATTTGTGTTGGGTCTAACCCCATCCCGCGGATTGTATCCTGATATATTAGGTTCAGGCTGCTGCCGCCGTCCATCAAGACTCGTGTTAAGTGATATCCGCCAATTACTGGGTCTAATACCAGGGAAGCCCATCCTGCCTGTCGGATACTTGCTGAGTAATCGCGATGGTCGAAAGTGATCGGTTGAGACGACCAGTGGCAGGACCTCGCGGTGACAGGCACTTGGGTATATTTTCCTGGGAGTGCCACATTGTTTTTTCCCCTGATCACGTGTAACACGTTTACTGTTTTGACTTCTGGTGGAAATTTCTTTTGTTCCCCCGTGTCTTGCTTGGGAGGCTCGTCCTCGTCTTCACTTGGTGTATCCTCCCCCTTGTGTACGGTGTTGAGCTTGTCGGACTACTTGAAGACCCAACATTCTTTGTGGGTATGATTAGCAGGTTTTCCAGGGTTACTATGGATCTGGCATACTTGGTCTAGAATTTTGTTGAGGCTGGATAGTTCATCCCTGGTGCCTTTAGAGGGCGGCTTTTGACCTGGCCGAGAGCTTTTGAATCCAGCATTTACTACCGTGCCCTTCGTGCGGTCTTCTTTATTCCGGCGTTTGTCATTGCTGTTGCACCGTGATTTCCCGTTTCCATCTCTAACTTCAGATGTACTGGGGTCGCTGGTGCTGCATCTAGCTAGCCAGCTGTCCACACCCGTGCAAAAGCGGGTCATGAGGTTTGTTAATGCGGCCATCGTTCTCGGCTTATTTTGGCCGAGGTGTCTGGCGAGCCATTCGTCACGGACGCTATGCTTAAAAGCTGCCAAGGCTTCGGCGTCCGGACAGTCGACAACCTGGTTCTTTTTACTAAGAAACCTGTTCCAAAGCTTTCGGGCTGACTCTCCGGGCTGTTGAGTTATATGACTCAAATCGTCCGCATCCGGAGGTCGGACATAAGTCCCTTGAAAATTTGCCCGAAAGGCGTCTTCGAGCTCTTCCCAACTTCCAATGGGGCTTTCGGGGAGGCCTTTAAGCCAGTGACGAGCTGGCCCTTTGAGCTTGAGGGGTAAGTACTTGATGGCGTGGAGATCATCTCCTCGAGCCATATGGATATGAAGGATGTAGTCCTCAATCCAGACCCCAGGGTCTGTTGTTCCGTCGTATGCCTCTATGTTTACGGGTTTGAATCCCTCTAGAAATTCATGGTCCAGCACCTCATCGGTGAAACATAGGGGGTGTGCGGCACCCCTGTAGCTGGGTGTACCGCGTTGTTCGGATGTTTGTTGTGTTGCATTGTATGCTGGGGCGCGCTTGCGTGGTCCATAGATGGATCTTGTTGCGCCGTCCTTTGGGTGCGAGCCCTCGCATGGGCCGCGTGTTGTATTGTGAGCGGCGTTGTATGCCGCTCTGTGTTGGTATAGGGGTCGTCTATCCGACCAGGTGGATGCTTTGATATTTGGTTGTGGGGGGTCTGAGGCCTCCTCATCGAATTTTGGTAGCAGCTTCTGCTTTGGGTAGCTCTTGGAGGAGCGATTGTCGCCGTACCTCGCTGTTGTGTTGAGTATTTTACTCCATCTGATTTGGAGTGTGTCTTGCGCAGCCTTGAGCCTTTGCTTCTGCTTTCTAAGACTCCTCGCGGTGGCAACAAGCCTTTTATGGGCATTCTGCTGCTCTGGGTGCCTGTCCGGTGTTATATCGTCCGGACCATTATCCTTCATAGCATTTGTTTGTTCGGTTTGATTATCCGGATTGCCGTTGTCCGGTAGAGGTTCGCCCTGCTCCAGCGCTGGGTCTGTGTGATCGCTGTTTCTGTCGAGGCGGGATTTGGGGCGGCGCTTGCGTCGCCGCTTTGACTGCTTTTCGAGGGAACAAGCCTTCGGTTCGTCCTTCCGCTCCTCGTCGTCATCTTTTGGTGCGTCCACCATGTATACGTCATATGACGAGGTGGCGTTCCAAGGCCCAATAGGCGCTGGTTCTTCATCGTCTCCTTCATCGGCGTTCATACCGTCGATGTCTTCGGAGTCAAAGTTGAGCATGTCGGTTAAATCGTCGACAGTGGCTACAAAGTGGGTGGTGGGTGGGCTTTGAATTTATTCATCGTCCGTATCCCAACCTTGCTGACCATAGTCCGGCCAGGGCTCTCCCAATAAAGAGAGAGACTTTAGCGTCTTCAGAATATCGCCGAAAGGCGAGTGCTGAAAGATGTCCGCGGCAGTAAACTCCATGATCGGCACCCAATCGAATTCGATCGGCAGGGGCGCGGAGGGTTCGGAGTCCGGAGAGGGGTCCGGCTCCTTGGAGTCACGAGTCTCGCGGAGTGCGAGGCTGGTGTTCGGCTCGATCGCCATTGGGATCGCAGCCCCCAAGGCGGCGTCCAACCGCCCATCCTCGATCGGTGCAGTTGGCTCTGAATTAAGGGTCGAAGCCGATGTGGGTGCGGCCTCCAGGGCACTGTTCGCCGGCAGAGCTAGATCATGCTCGTCGTGACAGTGCGGCGCGCTCGGCAGTGGCTCGAATCCATCGAAGATCAAGTCCCCGCGGATGTCAGCCGTGTAGTTTAAACTTCCAAATCTGACCTGACGGCCAGGGGCGTAGCTTTCAATCTGCTCCAGATGGCCAAGTGAATTGGCCCGCAGTGCGAAGTCGCCGAAGACGAAGATCTGTCCAGGGAGGAAGGTCTCACCCTGGACTGCATCACTATTGATGATCGTAGGAGCCATCGAGCCTGACGGCGACGATACAGAGGAACTCTCAATGAAAGCACCAATGTCGGTGTCAAAACCGGCGGATCTCGGGTAGGGGGTCCCGAACTGTGCCTCTAGGCCGGATGGTAACAGGAGGCAAGGGACACGAAGTTTTACCCAGGTTTGGGCCCTCTCGATGGAGGTAAAACCCTATGTCCTGCTTGATTAATATTGATGATATGGGTAGTACAAGAGTAGATCTACCATGAGATCAGAGAGGCTAAACCCTAGAAGCTAACCTATGGTATGATTGTTGTTGTGAATGTTGTCCTACGCACTAAAACCCTCCGGTTTATATAGACACCGGAGAGGGTTAGGGTTACACAAAGTCGGTTACAATGGTAGGAGATCTACATATCCGTATCGGCAAGCTTGCCTTCCACGCCAAGGAAAATCCCTTCCGGACACGGGACGGAGTCTTCAATCATGTATCTTCATAGTCCAGGAGTCCGGCTGAAGGTATAGTCCGGCTATCCGAACACCCCCTAATCCAGGACTCCCTCACGCGTCATGGAAGTGCTTTCGTCAAGGGTGACCGACACGTGGCATCCACCGTAATGGGTCACCGTTAAGCTATCGGGTCCAGTTTTGGATCCGATAACCCGCTAACAGCCCAGACCAATGACGATTTTTCACATGTAAAATTCTCATTGGTCGGAGGAAACACGTGTTGGCTCACAGTTGGGACAGATATCATCCATTCATTGGATAAGAGGCGCCTATGATACGTCGACACGTGGCATAGCCCAACAAAGGCCCATTCCGGTGAAAAGGCCGACCTATTTGACTTGGTCAAAAGGTAACGGGCCGGCCCACGGAAAGCCTGTTAACGGCCTGTTCGTATATAGCCCATTTACGGCCTGTTACAGCCTATCGGAATTAAGCCCATTAGCTTCATATGGGTCGTACAATATGATTCCAGCCCGTTGTAACTTCCGGCCCATGTATGGCCCATGACGTCTTTCGTCCCATACGAGGCCATTTGTAACTCTTGGCCCATTAACGGCCTGTGGTGAATCTGGCCCGCAATGAACAGTGTACCACTTTATACCCATTAACGGCCCATTATTCCACTGGGCCGTTTCCAACCCGTGTTATCTTTCGGCCTTCTCAGGGCCCATTTATTCTTGGGCTCATTTCCAGCATTCGGTTACTTACGACCTATTACTGGCCTTTTCTACTTGTGGGCCAAATTCAGTCTGTGGTTACAATCGGCCCATTTGCAGCCCATTAATCCGTTGGGCCTTTTTCATAGCGTCATCAAATACGGCCGATTAACGACGGCCCGCTATTGTCAGCCCATGAACGAACGAGTCCAAATCTAGCCCATTTATGGCCCATGATGCGGTATGTTATTGACCCATGTTTGGCTGATCGATCATACGGCCCGTAGAAGGCCCATTGATGCTACGACCCGTAGAAGTCCCATTGTTTCAGTGGACCTTAGAAGGCCCATTGTTTATACGGCCAGTAGGAGGCTCATGGTAACTACAGTAAATATGTAGCCCATGGTTATTGCGGCCTAGTTTTAAAAAATAGGTTATTGCGGCCACTAGCAAACCGCGGAAAAAGAACTGCACTGACTACAAGCAAACAAATAAACAAGACAAGAAGGAAATAAATAAGCAAGCAACTTACGCTAGGCTATCACGGCTATTACACATATTACATCCACTGGGCATCAAAGTTCGCCACCAGTGCAAAAATAGGGAGCAAAGAAGCATATCATATACATTAGTTGTCAAAGTTGGCGACAAGTGCAAATAAACACTGCAACAAAACATGTCCAGAACTGAAACCACTTCAGAAGAGCTCAAGAAACAATATCCTGGGTACCCATAATGCTGGCAAGATTCTTAGCAAGCTTATTAACTTTCTCTTGTTTGGCGCTTAAATCCTCCAGCACTTACTGTTGCACAAGGAAGTATGCATCTGAATTATGCAGGGACTTCCTTAGTCCTTCGGCTTCTTGCCGCAACACAGCTGACTGATGCCTTTCAGCTTGTAGCTGAGACTGAAGAAGCCGAAGTGATTCAGGCAGCGAGTTCGAAGAGCTTGTGCCAATGGTATTGGCCAGCAACTCAAACACTACATTAACGCAGGACTGTGGGGTTTTCTCACTATCTACAAGATCGTTTTTATCACCTTTCTTGGAGACCTACAGGGGTGTCTCACTATCTTGAACCTTATCTGCACTACTTTCTCTACCATTGCATAGTGGGGTGCTCTTCTCCAATATTCTGTTCACATACTACAAGAGAAACAACCAGACACATCACAGGTTTAGCATGTAGTATATGAAACTCATTTTGGTAAACCAGTTCAGTAGTAAGGTGGATAGGATAACAGCATGAAACAAACATATATTTATGTACTATGGTCACTGTATTGTCCATATCATTCTAGTTTATGTTTCCAAATCAAGATAGAGAGACGGTTCAACTCATATATTTTTAAGACACATCAGCATAGACAAGTGTGAGAAACTACACAAAATTGGCAACACTTGTAATGTGCATCACATGAGAACATAATTTTTTATACATATGAAACTGAAATCAACATAGAGAAAGAAGTTAGAACAGCAATCCAGTTAAAGAAATAGGTTTAAAACATACCTGTTGCGCCATTGGAGTTTCAATTGGATCCTTCAAATTCGAAAGTAGTTGGTATGAGTAAATACAGTGATGCAACAGCAAAGGAGTATGGACCATAGCTACGGAATCTAACCTGAGAACAGTTGCTCTTCTACTTTAAACGTGGATTTTGGGTTTGATGTGGTGGTCTTCATGCTTTGGGCACTGCAGTTGCTTTACAAACTGCTCGTGTGGGGGTACTGTATGGTGGACATGGTGCTTTGTCAACTAGAAGTGGGTTACTATCCGCTGGGGTTGGGGTTAGATGGGTTGTAGCTGGTTCTCTGCCCAACGGTGTAAGTGTGCAATCTGGAAGAGTCTCGATTATGTGTGGTGGGGCTAGTTTGTGGGCTAGTACAACCATGGTTCTATCTGCATCAACGGGTAGCACTGTCTTTTGTGAAGAACGGGTTTTTGCTCCCTTAGATACTGCCATCACCCCCTCCAGTTCAAATGGCAGATAAACAAGAAAAGAAGTTGAACGTACAAACATTGTATGATAAACATATGTGGTAATTCACATATATGTTGTCTAACCAAACAGCACAGCATGAGACATATTCACATATATGATGCCTAACTAAATAGGATAGCATGACACAGTTTCAGATATATGATGGATAACTTAACATGATATAATGGCATAATTCAACATATGATGAGTATCTAAACAGGATGACATGACAAAACTATATGATGTCTTTCTAAAATAGGTTGGGATGAAATAATTTACATACATGCTGTCTAAGTATACAGGATGGCATGATAAAATTGACATAATTGATTCATATACTAAGCAGCTGGCACTCGCATGTATGATCTCTAAACTAAGCAGATGGAATTCAATATTATGCATATGATGTCTAAACTAAGAAATGCAAGACACCATATGGATGATATGAGAAATATAAACATTGCAACTTAGAGCACACATCTCAGGTGGGATATAGGACTGGTCATCTGTCTTTGAATCCTCCTTTGAGGAGCTCCCTGTAACCATCGAGATATATGCTTCAACAGGTACCATTGCTTGCTCTGAAGACCTTGTTTTCACTCTTGATTTTTCCATAACCGGCTCAAATGGCTGATACACATAAAGAGTAGTTCAATATACACAGATTGTCGACAAATGGAATATGTAATGGAAAAAAGATGGCATGCCATAATTCACATATATGATGTCTGGCTACATGGCGGTGCATAATTCACATATATGATCACTGGCTGAAAAACATGGAATTGCCTAATTCACATATCTGATATAGAAAGCAAACAAGAGGCATTCACACAAAGCATGTCTAATCTAAGCAGATGGCATGGCAATGCAAGACACCATATGCATGATATGAGCAATATAACCCTGCCAAGTTAGAGCATGCATGCACTCGGGTG
>NC_041384.1:183609324-183650617 GCF_002162155.2 Triticum dicoccoides
TCCCTAAATCCTCCTCTGAGGAGCTATCTATAACCAGCAAGAAATCTACATCGACAAGTAGCACTGACTGCTCAGAAGACCTTGTTTTCACTCCAGATTTTCCCATGACCGACTCAAATGGCTGATGCACAGGAAGAGTAGATGAATGTATAAACATTGTTGATAAATGGAATACATTATGAAAAAAATATGGCACGATACAATTCACATATATGATGACTGGCTCAACAGGATGGCATTGCATGATTCATGTATATGATGCCTGGCTAAAGAAGATGGCATTGCATAATTCCCATATACTCCCTCCGTTCCTAAATATTTGTCTTTTTAGAGATTTCAAATTGAAATCTCTAAAAAGACAAATATTTAGGAAAGGTGGGAGTATGATATAGAAACCAAACAGGTGGCATTCACACAAAGCAAATCTAAACTAAGCTGGTGACATATAAGATGTATAATGTAAGCAATGTAAGGCGCCATATGCATGATATGACAAACATCAGCATGCCAGGTTAGAGAAAACACCTCAGGTGGTAAATAGGAGTGGTCAGCTACCTCTGAATCCCCATCTGAAAAGTTATCTTCCTCCGGAATACAATTTGGAATGGCGGGAGGGGGCCACTTCACCCACCATGGAGCGGTGTGTTCATGACATTATATTCCCATGCAACGGTCTTCTCTTTTTCTCTACATGTTCAGTACGGTTGTGTACAATAACTGACATGCATAATAAAAAAAAATAGTTAGATTTTGTAAAGCCTAAGGGATGCATGCAGAAATCAAGACTGATGGTAGCAAACGGGTGGATAGATCCAAACTAATGATAGCATGTAGATTATAGCTTCAGTTTAAAAAGATAGACAATGGATCATCTACTGTTTGTTTCCCACCCAACATGAACCACATAGAAGACCCTAGATGAACCAGATAGTAGACAGATACTATTCGTTGTTTCCTCGATATGAGACCCATGGGCATTTTAAAACTCAAGTTTGAATGATAAAGTAGCAGGTAATAATAACCGATGTATAACGTAAGCAAACACGAAAGACTGTGACCTCTCTTCCGGAACTGTGTAGTCCTCAGGTTCATCTGCTCAGTTGATGATGGTAATGTAGTTGGCGTGGCTGCTGGCAACGGGGAAGATGATCTGAGGCGGTGAAAGAAAGTCTGCACGGGGAATCTCTGCGGAAGTGAACACTTCTGTCGATGGTGCACCTCAGGTGGGGTGGATGGCGGCATGGCAGGAGCAGGACATAACACACAGAGTTTTCTTTGACGCATGTCTAAAAATGAAGTAAATCTATAAGGGCTCCTTACAATTGGAGGATTCTATAAACGCAGGGATAGGAAAAACACAAGAATAGGATAGGAATGCACGTGCAAAACAGAGCATTTGGAAACATAGGATCTCTGTCAACCTGGGTGTTTGGTTCACATTAATTGGAAGAACACGGGAATGGAGAAACATGGCCAAATTAAAGTCAAACCACGTGAAAATGAAAAAAATAAGAATCTTATTATGCTAGTGATGCAATTAGTCATGTTCTTCATGCCTATTAATTTGAAAAGGACGTCCAAGTGGATATTAAAATTCCTACATTTTTTCTTTGAAAGAGACACCAAAGGAAAAAAATCCTGCACTTTTGCTTTGCTCCACTCCTCAGTATCATTGGGTTGGACGTGGAGGATGGTGATGCTGGTGTGACTGTCGGAGGCGGGGAAGAAGATCTGAGGCCTCTGGAACGGCACTGAGGGTACTGCTCCACTGTGATGGACGGTTTCATCGTTGGAGCAGCTCCGGTGAGGTGTACGGCGATGAGGCTGAAGCAGGACAAGACATACAACGTTAATCTAAAGTGGGACTCTAATATCATCTGCAATAGATAATGTAAAATACATCACCAAAAAGTGCTAGATGTAAAATGCATCAGCTGCGCCATGACCGCTTTGACAGATGCTGTAAATACTGTTCACTCTGAACTTAACTGAAGAAATTGAACTTTACAGTCGAAACCGAATTTTACTGTCGAAACTAATTGAACTAGTAGTAGAGCATTGCAATAGATGTTTAGGGCGTTCGAGCACTGGTAGTAGATAAGCAGTGATCTAAATCAGCAGATGCTCGAGCAGGGAACGCACTAGCAGAGAGCAAGTCGTGCAGCAGCACCACGAGCGAGTGCTAAAGCAGCAACTCCTGTAGCTACCGAAGGTCATGCAACAGAAGCAGCAGCGCGAGCGAGAGCAAGAGCAGAGCAGCATCGCGAACGAGAGCAAGAGCGGAGTAGCAGCGCGAACGAGAGCAAGAGCGGAGTAGCAACGCGACCGACAGTAATAGCAGAGAAGAGCAGCAGCACAAATGAAAGCAAGGGCAGTGCAGCAGCGCGACCGATAGCAAGAATAGAGCCGCATCACAAGCCAGAGCCGGGGCAGCAGCAGCAGCGCGAGCAAGAGCCGGAGCAGCTGCAGCTAGTGCCGGTGTGGAAGTCGCCACCGAGGAAGCAACGACATGGGGGAGAGATGTCGTGGATGAAGTGGCCGGCGACGGCACCGTCGATAGAGACCTGTCATGGCTGCTCGGTAACGAGCACCGGCAGCCCGTGAGATCAAAAAAATGCAGCGCTGAGTGTAGAACCTCCTTGGTGGCGCCGAGTTGGCCTCGACTTCATTGGAGGAATTGGTGAGGGTGTTGCGGTTCCGGTGGGGCAGGTCAAGACGGTGCAGTGGGGATGGAGGTGGTGCAATAGACGAGGCGAACGTCGGGGGAACTCCTTGGAGGTGGAGGATGGGGCGGCTGATCCAGCAGGACGACAAGATCGACGACGGATCCTCATCTGGTGCGGTGGATGAGGGACGGCGAGCTGTTGCGGTGGACGACGTCGTCTGGGAAGAGTCTCTGGCTGGGCGGCGGTCAGGTGGCCGACGGAGGAGCATGGGGTTTCGCCGTTTTTGGTGGCCTCGGTGTACGAATGGGGGACGAAGGGGAATCTAGGGGGAGCCATGGCTTAGGGACGCGCTTGTCCGAAATGTAGTGTAAGTTACTAGCATATCCCCACCGGTTTTGACACCGCGACGTCGAGCCGACATTTCCGGCTGATTGGAACAAGGGGGATTTCGCGTGTCTGGGCTGCAGGACCGATTTCGAATGAGGAGGGTGTTTTCACGCGTGTCAAAATTTCGGGATAGCAAGGCGCAGCGCGGGTTGCAAAGGCGGGAGTTTCAAAGCAGATGAGACAAAAGATACTCGAGCTTGAAAATTTCGGGATAACAAGGCGCAGATTCCTTGTTCAGCAGAACAAACTTAACAAGTACAAAAAAACAATTCATACAAGACACAAGAGAGTCATGTCCCCTTTTACTATATTTCTATAAATGCCATTTAAAAAACTACAAGAAAAATGAAAAAAAATTGAGAGAACAAGATTACCCTGTACAGTACCAAATGGATTCAGACTTCCCTCAACAACAACAAAAAACAAATCAATTCCCACCAAAAGAAAGAGTCATGTCCCTTTTTATATGCCTACAAATGCCAGGATCTTGAATTTCAATTTTTGAATCCACGTTACGTTGAATTCGAATATATCGTTAGGTGACCTTGCGGTTTATAATGGATGTAGTCCTACATTTTGATCTTCCATCATACATGAACATTTTACTCCACCCTATGAACATATATATTGTCGTCTACCATATGGACTGAATTTGAATCAATTTTCCTTATTTGAATACGATTATTGTCAAGTTATACAATCATTTAAATATTATCTTGATAACAAAAAACATGCATATAGGAGTAATCATATATCACTATGGACTACATGTACCATACGATCTACAATTCAAATATCTGTATCCATTTTATGTTGAATTCAAATCAGAGTACATTGGTCTAGGTAGTGAGATGTTCGGGATAATCTAAACCCTATTTTCATATGTATAGTTTTTGGCTGAATTGAGACAGGTTTTGGTATAAGCTTCTTGCAAAATCGGAGATTCTCTCAACAAGCCTCGTGGTTCCAAGAGGGAACGTGTCAACTTTGTGTGCGAAACGATATACGCTGCCTCCCCCCTAATTTTCTTTACAGAGGCAACATAGAACTATATGAGTGCCCTGTTAAATTTTGGAATTATTTCGGGTTTGTTTGGCCTTCTTTATACATTAATTGACTTTCTGGACATTTAGTGTGCATAATCCAAATTTGAACTGCAAGCACATGATCCGGTGCACCAAAGTTGGTTGAAAAATCACATGTGTGTCCTTGGGTGAATTTCTAGGTCCCATGCAAGAAATGGGGATGAAATTCAAACATCTGGGCGTCATGACTCGGCCGAGAACATCGAGAAACTTGATTTTTAAATTCATGTAAATCCAAAGCTTGCCTGGAAATCATGAAACTTGGCATGGTTTCATGTCATGGCACTAACGTGCTGTGGTAAAAAAATTGGCCGATTTGGAACAAGTTTTGGTATAAGCTTCTTGCAAACTGGAGCTTCTCTCAAGAAGGCTCGTGGTTCTCAGAGGGAACTGTTGGGGAACGTAGCAATAATTCAAAATTTTCCTACGTGTCACCAAGATCAATCTAGGAGAGACTAGCAACGAGAGAGAGGGGAGTGTATCTTCATACCCTTGAAGATCGCGATGCGGAAGCGTTACAAGAACGATGTTGGAGGAGTCGTACACGCAGCGATTCAGATCATGGTTGATTCCGATCTAAGCGCCGAACAATGGCGCCTCCGCATTCAACACACGTGAAGCCCGGTGACGTCTCCCATGCCTTGATCCATCAAGGAGGATGGAGATGTTGGGGAAGACAACTCCAGCAGCAGCACGACGGCGTGGTGGTGGTGGAGTAGCGTGGTTTCCAGTAGGGCTTCGCCAAACATTATGAATGATGAGGATGTGGAGAGGTAGGGCTTCGCCGAGGGAGAGAGAGACTCATGTCCTTGGCAGCCCAAGAACCCCCACTATATATAGGAAGAGGGGAGGTGGCTGCGCCCCCTCTAGGGTTTCCACCCTAGGGGGTGCGGCAGCCCTAGATGGGATTGGAGGGGGCGCGCCCTAGGGTGGGCCTTTAGGCCCATCTGCGCCTATGGTTTCCCCCTCTCCTCCTAGTTGTGCCTTGGGCCATGGTGGGAGGTGCACCAGCCTACTCAGGGGTTGGTCCCTTCCCACTCTTGGCCCATCCATGCCTCCGGGGCAGGTGGCCCCTCCCAGTGGACCCTCGGAACCCTTCCGGTGGTCCCGGTACATTACCGGTGACGCGCGAAATACTTCTGATGACCAAGACCTCACTTCCTATATATCATTCTTTACCTCCGGACCATTCCAGAACTCCTCGAGATGTCCGGGATCTCATCCGGGACTCCAAACAACATTCAGTAACCACGTACAAGCTTTCCCTATAACCCTGGCGTCATCGAACCTTAAGTGTGTAGACCCTACGGGTTCGGGAGGCATGTAGACATGACCGAGACATCTCTCCGGCCAATAACCAACAGCGGGATCTGTATACCCATGTTGGCTCCCATCTTCCACGATGATCTCATCGGATGAACCACGATGTCGGAGATTCAATCAATCTCGTATACGATTCCCTTTGTCCATCAGTATGTTACTTGCCCGAGATTCGATCGTCGGTATCCAAATACCTCGTTCAAGCTCATTACCAGCAAGTCACTTTACTCGTTCCGTCAGGCATGATCCCGTGACCAACTCCTTAGTCACATTGAGCTCATTATAATGATGCATTACTGAGTGGGCCCAGAGATACCTCTCCATCATACGGAGTGACAAATCCCAGTGCCTTATAGCCACCCAACAGACACTTTCGGAGATACATGTAGTGCACCTTTATAGCCACCCAGTTATGTTGTGACGTTTGATACACCCAAAGCACTCCTACAGTATCCGGGAGTTGCACAATCTCATGGTCTAAGGAAATGATTCTTGACATTAGAAAAGCTCTAGCAAACGAACTACACGATCTTGTGCTATGCTTAGGATTGGGTCTTGTCCATCACATCATTCTCCTAATGATGTGATCCTGTTATCAATGACATCCAATGTACATGGTCAGGAAACCATGACCATCTATTAATCAACGAGCTAGTCAACTAGAGGCTTACTAGGGACATATTATGATCTATGTATTCACACATGTATTACGGTTTCCGGTTAATACAATTATAGCATGAACAATAGACAATTATCATGAACAAGGAAATATATTAATAACCATTTTATTATTGCCTCTAGGGCATATTTCCAATAGGAACGTGTCGCCTTTGAGTGTGAAATGATATACGCTGCCCCCTTGAGTTTCTTTACATAGGCAACATAGAACTACATGAGTACCCTGTTAAATTTTGGAATTATTTCGGGTTCTTTTGGCCTTTTTTATACATTAATTGAGTTTCTGGTCATTTAATGCGCATAATTCAAATTTGAACTACAAGCACATGCTCCTGTGCAGCAAAGTTGGTTGAAAAATCACATGTGTGTCCTCGGGTGAATTTCTAGGTCCCATGCAAGAAATGGGAATGAAATTCAAACATCTGGGCATCGTGGCTTGGACGAGAACATTGAGAAACTTGGTTTTAAAATTCTTGTAAATCCAGAACACACCTAAAAATCATGAAACTTGGCATGGTGTCATGTCATGGTACTACCATGTTGTGGTAAAAAAATTGGTCGAATAAGAACAAGTTTTGGTATAAGCTTCTTACAAACCAGAGCTTCTCTCAAGAAGGCTCGTGGTAATGAGAGGGAACGTGTCACCTTTGTGTGCATAATTCAAATTTGAAATAGAAGCACATGGTCTAGTCCACCAAAGTTGGTTGAAAAATCACATGTGTGTCCTCGGGTAAATTTCTAGGTCACATGCAAGAAATTGGAATGAAATTCAAACATCTGGCCGTCGTGGCTCGGCTGGAAACATTGAGAAACTTGGATTTTTAATTCCTATAAATCCAAAACATGCATGAAAATCATGAAACTTGGCTTGGTGTCATGACATGGCACCAACATGTTGTGGTAATTTTTATGTCCGATTTGCGAAGGCGCACACATTAACAATCAACAAAGTCATTTTGGAACTAGTGTTGTCACGTTACAATCGGAAACACAAGTATTATTGAAACCGTGGGAGTTCTATTTACCATGTACATGCCGCCATGTGTCCCCTTTTTTATTAGCTAGGAGGCGCCCTGCAGGGTAGCTATTTGAGTACGGGAGGTGTGCGATCAGACCCCTACGCGTGCTTATCAAGAGGAGAGCCCTTTGACCTCCATCTGTCGTCCACCTCTCTCCCAAGGTCTCCATTAATGGCACCCGAGGCTCTGTTTAATGGTGTGGCTATGTCTCACTCAACTGAGATTTAAGAGAGAAAAAAGAAAATTTTGCACGGATCTTGATGTAAGATCCGACGGACCTATATAGCATCTACTGCGACTTATAGCAAGACTGATAATATATAAGGACGACAAAAGTGGATAATAATTGTCTTACATAATTAAGAGGATAATTAAAAAATCCACATGCGGCTACACCCGAAATACACAAGGGCAAAAGAACAAGGAAGACAACGATATGGCTCGCTGATCTCTACTTTCTTAATGCCTTGTTGTAGGCCGCGGGAACTAGTCTCTGCGGCGGGCGGCGATGAACTATGTCATGTCCTCAAGATGCTGCTTGAGAGCATCCACGGATTCCTCCACCAGCCTTCGGCGCTCGATGCAGAGCATGACATTCTCGTCCATAAGTTTATTGACGATGACGCCGGTCCACTTCAACAAGACACTGGTCTCCTCCTACTGCTCTGCACTTCGTACGATCTTCGCCCTCAGCAGGTTGCGCTTGGCCCGGAGCCTCTCATTGCCCTCCCTTAGTTGCCGGATGACGCCGGTGGCCTGTTCAAACGAGGCTTTCATGCCGTCCTGCAACCTCGCCTAGCCGGCGATCTGATTCATCTAGCTATGGACGATCGCATGAATGCGCCTGTAAGAGTCATCGCCTGCCTGCTAGACATTTTCCCAGGCTGCCACAACGCGGTGGGACATCTCTGCTGCTTTCGCGGCACAGTCAGACCAGTTGGCTGCATCGATGGCGCGGCGGGACCTTCATGATGCTTCGGCGGCGCGGCAAGACCTCTGTGTTGCTACTTCTGCATGGTGGGACATGTCGGTTGCTTTCGCGGTGAGGCGGGACATCTCTCATTCTTCCGCTTCCATGCTCGCCTTGCCCTAGTGGTAATCTCTTGACCCAGAACTCACGCTGGCCCAGACGCAAGGGAAGGATGCTGACTGACTTGTTTGTTTTTGTAGATGAGGAGTTGAGGAGGAATGTGCTAATACACTCCTAAGTGGGAAACCGTTTAGGTTGTGATCGGTGTGAACAGGTTTGCAATTAAATAGTAGCATGGTATTAGTACCTCCTTTCCGGTTTATAGGGCTCAATTCAAAAATCTCACCAACCAAGGTAGATGATGAGTGGTGGAATTTTTTTGTAGTTTGCAATGTGACGAGACGCAAGATCAAAATTTATTGACGGTTCTACTTTCGAAGTGCGGCACTATTCCCGAATGGCGTAACGTGGGCACGTGTTCTCGGCCGTGGTGTAGCATATGCCATGGTAGTTCTTTTTCTAATGCTGTGTACGTGCAATAACTGGCACCGTCGGATACATATCTTACGGTTATTGGGGCGAGACAGGAATAGCATCATGGCGAGCTATAGACTAGTCTTTTCTTCAAACGCATTAGACCTATCTCTCAGGACTTCTCGCACGCACCATCTCTAGCTCCCTAGGTCGATGCCACCCACATACACTTGTACTCTAAGTTTAGTACGTTATACAGGAAGAGAAGAGGTGCACGCACGCACTCGCCCTCTCTCACACGCGCATTTGTAGCTACGAATTGTAGTGTTCTCAACCATCCTATTGGCTCTATCATAGGTTTCACGTTGCTCCTTGGCCTTGAGATTGATAAGTTTAAAATGCGGAGGCTAAGCTGGAGGCACAATGTTTTAGTTAATGTGTGGGCCGCACAAGGCGCCAACATGATACGAGCTTCGTCTGCCTGGTGCGCAGTCGGGTGAGTTGTCCAAGTACAGACACAACCAGGCCCTCCTTGGTATCTGCGCCTTGACTTATGCCCAGAGAAATTAGGATCAGAGGGAGTACTACTAGTACTAGTACAATACTACTAGTAGTAGTACAGTACTACTTTGATGTGTCGCGTCAACTCGCACAAGTATGCAACACTTCCTAAACAAACAAGCATATAAGTTGTTGCCGTTATACTTCTTACCCAAAGGATCTTTATATCCAACAGAGACAAAATATCCGTTCAACTTTTGGAAATTACTTTAACTGTTGATCTGATGTCAAAGTAATTGTTGCATCGCCACCAAAACCCACCATCTCTTAAGCTAAAGTAGACTGAGCTAACCCCTATATTAGCATATTACTAAGATAAACAAAAGGCATTGTAGAATCATTTAGGATGTGAGCTTGTCAATCTAAATGTGGAGGGACACCAGCTTAGCTCCGGCCAGCATCTTGGGCGGAACTATGAAGAAGGTCAGCTCCTGCACGGCAACGTCATCAGGATCCTTGCTACTTTTCACCTCCATTTCCACCTTCACGGCGTCGGTCCTGCCTTTGGGCACTCCCGGCGGGCCGTTCGCCCACAGCTTGGCCACGTAGTGCTGCAGTGGTGATAGGCATGCCGATGTCAAGCATGCCACCGACCAAGAAAAACATGCGGCCATCCTCCTCCGCGAACAGCAAGAGCCGTGGCTCCAATAGTGGCACTTGAAGCTGGAGCACCTTGCCGTACTGGGTCCTGTGCACGGGCATGGGATGCATGAAGCTGATGTGGTGGGAGAGCGCCGACGGCGGGCCTTCATAGCCACAGACGGGCATGGGGCATTTGCGAGGCACGAGCGGACACACGCTCTAGTGATCGGCGAGCTTGTGGTAAGAGACGTAGAGCCCACAACCTTCGTGCGGGCACTCCACCCTCACCGAGGAGAGGACGCGCCCACCGCCGTGTTCCGCATGTCGAAGCCACCGCCGCACTCGCACTTTTGGCAATGCCGCTGGTTCCCGGGGCGCTCGATGCGGAAGTCCGTGCAGGCCAGGTGCCCTCCCTTGCACCGCACAAATCAATCCAACATCACATCAATCAAGAAACATGCACCTTGCTCGATCAGCCGAATGGACGAGGTGTATTCGAACCTGATACACTGGAGGCTTCAAGGGGCAGAGGCACAAGGGGTAGTGGAGCAAGGTGAGGTCCATCGAGACCATAGAGAGCTCCATTCGTCGGGTCCTGTTATGTCTGCATGATCTCGCCCTCCTCGTGCACAACCATCTTTCGCTTTAGGGTCGGGGCATTACAAAGCTCTACCGTCACATATTCATACTACTTCAAGGTGCATTAAATCAACACATGCAAGTATCAAAAGGAGAGTCACAACATGTATGCATGTGTTGTAATTAATGCATCGATAAACGCAAAATTATTGAAATATATCAAGTGCAGTGCTTTGATTGTTGCATCAACTCGTACAACAGCAAGAAGTTTGGTTACAACAACACCCTCTCCCTCGCGGACTAAGCTCCGGTGCCTTAACTGCACCTGCCTTTGGCTGTATGACAGGTGTTCCACCCTCCTATTGGGCCCACCTATCATACATGCTAAGGCAGGAGCAGTAAGTCAATGAAGCTCCGTCCCTCCCTCGCCCATGAGCGTGGTGGCTGGCAGGACTACGAGAAGCTTTCGCTACACGCTCTCCCTCCCGCACGTGGTGGACATGCAATAGTTCATTCGGTGTCAGATGGCCAGAAGAATACATTAGTACTCCTCCACTGCAGTAGTACTCCATCATTGTTCGACTTCCCGAAGAGGCGAAGAGCCAAGCGCAGCCCGGATGCTCGTGTGGCAGTTTCATGCGTAGAGTAGTCTAGGATAGCGTGTACCGTGCCTCTAAGCTTAAAATCGTTGGGGTCAGCTCCATGCTATGAGGCCGTCTCAAAGCTTTTTTTGATTAAAATAATCTTCTGGCCCTACCCGTCATCCTGGTGATTTAGTTTGCACGGTCATCTAGTCAAGACAGGAATATATATTTTGATTTGTGGTGGGGTAGATGTTAGAGGTTGCAGCAAATATATTGTACACTACGGGTCTTTCAGCCAAGTTTAGAGGCAACCATGTGGGGCCAGTGCTATGATGTGTCGCATCAACGCGTACAACGAGGAGAAGCTTGATTTTACTACTACACGCCTTCTCCCTCACCCATGCGCGCGGTGGCTCACAGACGAGGACAGGCAACAAGCTATCCCTCCAGCGCGCGGTGGACGGACATGCAGCAGTGGATTCGATACTGTAGAAGTAGTAGTAGTAACATCATTGTTCATATTCTCGAAGAGGCGAAGAGCCAAGCGCAACCCGAACGTGGTAGTTGCGAACCTTGGAGCATGCATATAGCCAGGCTCTTCCATGAGACAAAATTGCTATGTGAGCCTTGTAAACCGGAAAGGAGTATTTTCCTTTCTAGATATTTCAACAAGTGACTAGACTACACCGAGACGGAGTACATATGGAGCAAAGTGAGTGAATCTACACCATAAATAAATATGTAGTTCTCTCATTTTCCTCTTCACCTTGGTCAAGGTGCACAATATTGAGTATACTAGTACTGAGTAGTCTCTTTTTGACACATATTTACGTTTTTTTAACACAGTACAGACGCAAGCGCTCATATACATGCACATACACTAACCCCTATGAACACACACGCACACCCTACCCCTATGAGCACCTCCAAAAGACTAGCCGACATATCATCTTGAAATTTACGAAGTCACCATAGGCACATCGTCGTCGACGGGAACGTCTTCTGACACGCATTTACATTGATACGGCTTGAATGCCGAGGGAGAGGGTAGTGGTTTCCGAGACGTTGAACGGTCAATGATGCATCCTCAATTAGCATGCAGAGGGAATTAATTGGAGAAGCAGAATAGAGCCAGCATGATGTGAATGCAACAGAGTTTGGACTCTAATACAAAGGCGCCCCACCACTCCAATCCATCTACTCCTAGTCTCTACGCAACACTGCCCACTCCAATCCAAGACCAAGTGGCCAGAAGCCACAAGCACCTACGGAGGCGATGGACGCGAGCGGTAGTCGGCTGTGCCAAATCATCCAAGACATCGGCCTGCAGCCCCGCACCGCGCAGCGTTTCCAGATGGTGCTGGTGACCGCCGGCGTCGTCGCCCTCGCTACCGCCGGCTTCGCCTCTCGCATGGACAACATGATGGTCCACTCTATCCGCAAGTCACCGCTGTCAAGAAGCATGTGGATGACCTTGCCGTACTGCTCCAGCCCGCGCGCCCAGGCTCCTCATTGCCTGCCACCCTCAGCGGCCTCCATGGTGACGAACTCTTTCAAGCCCTGGTGGCCCTGCAGGTGCCGGAGGTCGCGACGAAGAATGTGCACCTCGAGGCCGCGGTCGCTGTCGGTGTCAAAACCGGCGGATCTCGGGTAGGGGGTCCCGAACTATGTGTCTAAGGCGGATGGTAACAGGAGGTAGGGGACACGATGTTTTACCAAGGTTCGGGCCCTCTTGATGGAGGTAAAACCCTACGCCCTGCTTGATTATTCTTGATAATATGAGTAGTACAAGAGTTGATCTACCATGAGATCAGAGAGTCTAAACCCTAGAAGCTAGCCTATGGTATGATTGTATGTTGTCCTACGGACTAAAACTCTCCGGTTTATATAGACACCGGAGGGGGCTAGGGTTACACAGAGTCGGTTAAAAGGAAGGAGATCTATACATCCGTATTGCCAAGCTTTCCTTCCACGCCAAGGAGAGTCCCATCCGAACACGGGACGAAGTCTTCAATCTTGTATCTTCATAGTCCAACAGTCCGACCAAAGGATATAATCCGGCTGTCCGGATACCCCCTAATCCAGGATTCCCTCAGTAGCCCCTGAACCAGGCTTCAATGATGATGAGTCCGGCGCACAGATTGTCTTCGGCATTGCAAGTCGGGTTCCTCCTCCGAATACTTCATAGAATATTTTGAACACGAGGATCGTGTCCGGCTCTCCAAAATAAGTTCCACGTACCATCGTAGAGGGAATAATATTTACACAAATCTAATCTACTGACGTACCCCGTAGTGTGACATCACACCACAACCAGGTCTTTATTCGAATCAGTTTTCCTAACCTATCTCAGCGTGTTTTGCGAGGCAGTTTCCTTGGCACGTCTTGTCGAAGCAGAGATCGTGTCCCCTTATTACGGGATTCCCATTAATACGGATGTGGGTAACCCAACCGTGCCTATTAGTAGGACTCCTAAATCTTAGGCAAGTCCCAAACAGCCACGAGGAGGATGCTTGATATTCACCCTCTTTATAAAGGGGACAAGCCCTTTTACTCTCGATCTTAATCGAATCCGCCTCTCGCATCGCGTTCCAACACCCAAAGCTCAAGTTTAATCACTTCGGATCTTCAACTATGTCCGGATCCAACCTTCAAGGTCGGTGGATGCCATCCTCCGTCACAGAGGAGGACATCAAGAAGTTGAGAGAGGCCAGATATCTGACCGCCGAAATTTCGCATCGGCTGCCTGCCCGAGGGCAGGTCGTCCCTACTCCCGAACCCAATGAGAGCGTCGTGTTCGTCTCCCACTTCCTCCGAGGATTAGGCCTCGCTCTGGATCCCTTTGTTAGGGGTCTTATGTTCTATTATGGGCTAGATTTTCATGATCTGGCCCCGGATTCCCTTCTTCACATCTCGACATTTATTGTCATATGTGAGGCCTTCCTCCGCATTACCCCTCACTTCGGCCTGTGGCTCAAGACCTTCGATGTGAAGCCGAAGATGATCGAGGGGCAGCACGCAGCATGCGGAGGCGCTTCAATAAGAAAAATTGCTGATGCTCCATGGCCTGAGGTTTACTTCCCAGAGGTGTCTAGATTGTGGCAGCGGGAGTGGTTCTACATCACAGCTCCCCGAAGTGCCAAGTGGGTAGCTGCCCCCGCCTTCCGCTCAGGCCCCCCACCACAACTGATGTCATGGATCAGCAGGGGGCTGAGCTGGGGTCCAGCCAAGGACGTGCCAATACTGCAAAGCCGTATCCGAGATCTCTTCGAGAGAGATATCAGTCTGGTTATGGTAGTGCAAGTTATGCTAGTCCGTCAAGTCCAGCCTTGCAAACGACGGCCCCTTCGCATGTGGGAATTCAACCCGGAAGGACCGCGAGCTATCCAACATTTCCTCGGCATGACGCATGAAGAGATGTACAAATTGTTCTTTGGACCACAAATAATGTGTCCGGACATCACTGAGGATGCAGGTCTGTGTTGTAATCGCCCGGATACCCAAGTAAGTAGCCCCGCATCCGAACACACCGTCCGATTTATTTATAGCAACATTGCCCTAAAAAGAAAAAGCGCTCTTGGTCCAGGATTGGATAGCGAAGGCAAAGTTGATCAGGTGTCCGGCCCCCTCCCTGAGACCTCACCAAATCCCGTGCTAACCAGGATACTGGAGATCGCGCCTTATCAAGCGCCCTTGGGAGAAGATAAAGGGGGGAACAAGGAGGTTAGCGCCTCCGCGAAGGAGGTTAGCCGAGGAGGAGGGACTGAAACTTCCTCTCCCCAGGGAAGGAAGAGGACCGCCTCCGAGGACCCGGAGACAATGGTCTCCAAACGGGGGAAGAAATCTTCGCTGGAGGGTCCTGCCTCGGGGGCTACCCTGGCCGCACTATGCCCTCAAGGGGATCAGCCCTCCACCGAGCTGTAAGTAAAAGGGTACTTAATAATGAAAATATCTCGCTTTACTTCTGAGGAAAGTAACCGAAGCATTTATCTTGTAGTTCGGATCTTAGCCCTTCTCAGCAGAGCTCTTCTTCAGGGGATCTTCTTCCAGAGATGATGGAGAGTGAAACGCCTCCCCTTGCCACACCGCCTCACGAGGCGGGCGACCCCGAGGTGTCGTCGCGGAGGGTTTCTCCTGATCCGGCAAGGCTAGAAGGTAATCCTATGGCCACCCAAAGTCCTCAGTATCCGGCTCTTGAAGAGAGCAATCAAAAGAGTCCGGCACCGTCTGGTGTGCGGTCGGACGTACTAATGGATCTGCTGGAGCAAGTGGCTATCTCAGAAGAGCACCGCATGTTGATGGGTACGGGGATTGAAAGGATTTCATCCGCCGAAAGTGGGTTGCATGAAGCCTTTATGAGTCTACTGACGGGTTTTGAGGTACGTGAAATGATGTACATTTTTGACAGTACCGCACATTTTTAGATGTGCCCTGTGTAGATAGTAGCCCCTGAGACTCTGGTTGTCGTTGAAAACAATGGTAAATAGAGGATCATAGTCCCAGGTAATAACCAGACCGCCTTTATGTGCAGGTGGTTGAAGCTCCGGTGGCTAGCGGGACTGATGGGTTTGCCGAACTAAGGCAGCAGCTGGATGCGGCAGATGCCGACATCGTGCTTGTCAACAAGCATCTTGACGAGGCACAGGGTCAGTGATTTTTCTGGTGATCGTCACATAGTAAGAGCAGCATGATGCCAGTATCTTTAATATGTTGTGACTGTAGATGGAGCTGCCGTCGTGGAGACCCTTCGGGCGGAACTTGCCCAAGCCAAGGAGCACGCAAGGAGCAGCAATGCGGCTGCTTTGAAGGAGGCCGAGGGTTTAAGGGCCGAACAGGCCACACATTGCGAGAGTAAAGAAAAAATTGCCAAGATGGCCGTGGAGTTAAAAGATGCTGCTGACCGTTACCGGCGTCTTGAAGAGGAAAACCGGGCGAAGACGATGGACCTGGAGAAGGCCCGGGTGGCTGCCAAGGAAGCCCGCTCCAAAATTAGAGCGACGAAGGAGGAGCTGAATCAAGCTGCGGATATCGTTTTTGGGAAGCCCTTCTTGTTACGGACTAAGTTCGGAGATCCAAAATATGCTCCTTTAGACCGGCTATGGAGTTCTGCGGATGATTACATGGATTTGGCTGCAAGTGCTGCTGATGCTGCTGAGTACTTCAAGGATCACAAGTGTCCCGAAGTGGAGAAGCTGTTCTGGTCACAGTTTCACGCTCCAGTCCGTCCGCTGTTGCTGAATGAGCGATTGATCGGTTGGGCTGAGCTCCATAGATTATCCGGACTTGCCATGAGGTCCGTTGTGGATCATCTTTGGCCAGGAGGGCCAAGGCCGAATAGCTACTTTAGCTTGGTGCAATAATTCCTTGGTGTTGTGCCACGCATCGATGCTGTAAAGAGGTTGGCGTGCATAGAGGGCTCGCGGATGGCCCTTGCCCGTGTCAAAACATACTGGGCGGAGATGGATGCCACCACTGTTGCGGCGCAGGGTTCGACCATAGACCGAGTGGCTGCCGAGCACTACTTTGAAGAAGTTCTTGAAGGTGCTCGTTTGATAGAGGCTCAGTGCTCGAAGAATATTATGTCTAAGTGACATGTATTCCCATTGTAAGAACAATGTTTTATTGAATTTATCAAGGCTGTATTTATACTTTTGCCCGAAAGTGCTATGATGCCTCTTGTGCGGCCGTTTATGTATATATGTATATAACCTGAAAGATGGCAGTCGTCGGCTTCAGCCCCCACGCATATAATGCGGGGGTGTTCGCAGAAGACGCATGTTCACACTTGATCCAGCGTCTTGGTCCATTAAGGAGGTGATAGCGCAGCGAACTAGGCAATCGGACTATAATGCTTTAACACTTTCACTTAGCCAGAGGAGTTTGACAGTGGGGCTACTATATAGCCCCTGGTGGCTCCGCGCTCATCCGAATTCGGGCCGCGTACATGCCTGGCCGGGAAACGGCCCTTCATTAAGGCAGAGGAATCCCGAAGATTCTCCTAGGTCATCGAGTGGTTGACCATTCTCACACTATATCATGACAGTCAGTTTTCGGCTTTCTCTACTGAGGTGCTCGTCCGGATGAACCAGGGCACA
Source organism: Triticum dicoccoides (assembly GCF_002162155.2). Taxonomy (NCBI): domain Eukaryota; kingdom Viridiplantae; phylum Streptophyta; class Magnoliopsida; order Poales; family Poaceae; genus Triticum; species Triticum dicoccoides. The sequence continues at coordinate 183,626,325 of NC_041384.1, forward strand.
ATCGGAGTAGTTCTCCTGGTGCCGCCTTAGCCAATAGAGCGGAACGTAAGGTAGCAAAACACAGGAGCCGGGCAAACCCAACATTTGACCAAAGACATGATTCGGAGCTGATGCATATAAGGCCAAACTCGCGATGCCGACCACTCCCTAGGGTATTCGGTCTTTATGATGTGAACCGGGTCGAAACAGTGCCCTTTGTAATAACCCCCTGGTGTCTAGGTACGTGCAATATTCTGACGTGGCCACATGCCAATACGTCAGCATCCTTCTCAATTGTACTGAGAATCCAAGGGATGTGTATCAACAAGAGACAGTAAAAAAGGTTTACGCAGGGTCTTAATCTAAAAAGAATCCTTGGAACGGGTCCCTGCTGCACGTCTGCGCCTGTGTCTCCATTGTGCCGTATTCTGGATGGGTGTAGCACGATGGCCATCTGAAAAAAGAGAGGAACTTAATTGAAAAGTTGCCGTGCAAAAGGTAGGTTATACTAAATAAACAATGTACAGTTCAAAATGAGTAAAGTTGAGCCTAATTGCCACTTGTTTGCGCGTTTTGAGCCCCTTGTATTGTAATAGGGGTATAGCCATCAAACCTGTATCAAATACATATAGCTGCACCAGACTCGTCCAACTGCGTCTGTGGTCTTAACGACCTGTCAGATGCTCTAGTTGGTGAGGCCGTTTAGTGTGCGGCTGCCAAGGCAGCCGCACTGTCTTCCGCGTGCAAGGAGCGCTCAATATTTCCATTTACTGTAATGATGCCACGTGGACCGGGCATCTTAAGCATGAGAGAAGCGTAATACGGTATTGCGTTAAAGCGAGCGAAAGCTTCGCGTCCGAGCAGTGCTTGATAACCACTTTGGAACGGAGCGATGTGGAACGTTAAATTTTTGCTGCGGAAGTTATCGAGAAAGCCGAATATAACCTCTAGTAGCAGGAGCCCGTGCAATGGGCCTCTGGGCCTGGCGTTACTCCTTTAAAGGTAGTATTGCTACAGCTAATTTTTGTTGGGTCTATCCCCATTTTGCAGAATGTGTCCTGATATATCAGGTTTAAACTGCTGCCGCCGTCCATCAGGACTCGTATGAAGTGGTATCTGTCAATTATTGGGTCTAATACTAAGGTAGCCCATCCTGCACGTCGGATACTTGCCGAGTAATCCCTATGGTCAAAGGTGATCGGTTGGGACGACCAGTGGCAGAACTCCGCGGTGATAGGCCCTGGGGCATGTGTCTCTCGGAGTGCCGCTTTGTTTCTCCCCTTTTTCACGTGTAACACATTTACTGTTTTGACTTCTGGTGGGAATTTCTTCTGTTCCCCAGTGCTTTGCTTGCGAGGCCCGTCCTCATCTTCGCTTGGTGTATCCTGCCCCTTATGTTCGGCGTTGAGCTTGCTGGACTGCTTGAAGACCCAACATTCTCTATGGGTATGATTTGCAGGCTTGTCGGGGGTGTTGTGGATCTGACATATTTTATCCAGAATCTTGTTTAGGCTGGACAGTTCATCTCTGTTACCTTTGGAGGGCAGCTTTTGTCGACCTGGCCGAGAGCTTCTAAATCCGGAGTTTACCGCCGTGCTCTTCGGGTTGTCTTCTTTATTCTGGCGCTTGTTTTTGCTGCGTCGTGGTTTCCCATTTCTGTCCTTGACTTCGGATGTACTTGGGTCGCTGGTGCTGCATCGGGCTAACCAGTTGTCCTCGCCCGCGCAAAAGCGGGTCATGAGGCTTGTTAATGCTGCCATTGTTCTCGGCTTTTCTTAGCCGAGGTGTCTGGCAAGCCATTCGTCTCGAATGCTGCGCTTAAAAGCTGCTAAGGCTTCGGTGTCCGGGCAGTCGACTATTTGGTTCTTTTTAGTGAGAAACCTGTTCCAAAGCTTTCGGGCTGACTCTCCGGGCTGTTGAGTTATATGACTCAAATTGTCTGCATCCGGCGGTCGGACATAGGTCCCTTGAAAATTTGCCCGAAAAGCGTCTTCGAGCTCTTCCTAGCTTCCAATGGAGTTTTCGAGGAGGCTTTTAAGCCAGTGCCGAGCTGGCCCTTTGAGCTTGAGGGGTAAGTACTTGATGGCGTGGAGATCGTCTCCTCGAGCCATATGTATATGGAGGATGTAGTCCTCAATCCAGACCCCAGGGTCTGTCGTTCCGTCGTACGCCTCTATGTTTACGGGTTTGAATCCCTTTGGAAATTCGTGGTCCAGCACCTCATCGATGAAACATAGGGGGGGTGCGGCACCCCTATATTTGGGTGTACCGTGGTGTTGGGATGTTTGTTGTGTTTCATTGCATGCTAGAGCGTGCTTGCGTGGCCCGTAGATGGATCTAGTTGCGCCGTCCTTTTGATGCGAGCCCTCACGCGGATCGCGTACTGGCTTATGTGCGGCGTCGTTTGCCACTCTATGTTGGACACAAGTTCGTCTATCCGACCGGATGGCCGTTTTGTTTTTTGATTGCGGGGGATCTAAGGCCTCATCATCGAATTCAGGTAGCAACTTTCGCTTTGCATAGCTCTTGGTGTGGCGATTGCCGCCGTACTTCGCTGAAGTGTTGAGTACTTCACTCCTTCTGATTCTGAGTGTGTCTTGTGCAACCCTGAGCCTTTGCTTCTGGTTTTTCAGACTCCTCGCAGTGGCAACAAGCCTTTGATGGGCATTCTGTTGCTCCGGGTGCCTGTCCGGTGTGATGTCATCCAGACTGTTATCTTCGACGCAGTCGGGTTGTTCGGTTTGATTCTCCGTGTTGCCGTGGTCGGACGATGGTTCAATGTCGTGTTTGTCGTCCGCTGGCTCGCCTTGCTCTATCACTGGGTTTATATGATCGCTGCTTCTGCCGAGGCAGGATTTGAGCGGTGCGTACGCCGCCGCTTTGGCTGCTTCTCGAGGGAACAACCCTTCGCTGCGTCCTTCCGTTCTTCGTCGTCATTTTCTTTGGGTGTGTCCACCATGTATACATCATATGATGAAGTGGGTGTCCAGTGGCCTGTGGGAAGTGGTTCCTGTTCGTCTCCTGCATCGTCGTCCATACCGTCGATGCCTTCGGAGTCGAAGTCGAGCATGTCGGTAAAATCATTGACAGTGGCTACTAAGTGGGTGGTGGGTGGGCGGTGAATTTCTTCGTCATCCGCATCCCAATTCTGCCGGACATAGTTCGGCCAAGGCTCTCCTGACAGAGAGAGACCTTAATGAGTTCGGTATGTCACCGAAAGGCGAGTGCTGAAAGATATCTGCGGAGGTGAACTCCATGATCGGAGCCCAGCCGGATTCGATGGGCACAGGCGCAGGCGGTTCGGAGTCCGTCGCCGGGGAAGAATCCGGCAGTTTGGCATCACGGCTCTCGTGAAGGGTAAGGTCGATACTCGGCTCGATCACCGATGAGAGTGCGGCCTCCGTGGCGAGGTCTATCCACCCGTCACTGGATGGCGCAATTGGCTCCGATTTGAGGGTCGGAGCGGTCGCTGGTGAGATCTCCCAAACACTGTCTGATGGTGGAGCTAAGTCATGCTCATCGTGACCGTGTGGCGCACTCAGCAAGGGCTCGAATCCGTCGAAGATCAAGTCTCCGTGGATGTTGGCTGTGTAGTTCAAGTTTCCAAATCTGACCTGATAGCCAGGGGCGTAGCTCTCGATCTGCTCCAGATGGCCAAGCGAGTTGGCCCGTAGTGCGGAGCCGCCGAATACAAAGATCTGTCCGGGGAGAAAAGTCTCACCCTGGACTGCATTGCTATCGATGAACGAAGGAGCCATCAAGCCTAATGATGACGACACAGAGGAACTCCCAATGAAAGCACCAATGTCGGTGTCAAAACCGGCGGATCTCGGGTAGGGGGTCCCGAACTATGCGTCTAAGGCAGATGGTAACAGGAGGCAGGGGACACGATGTTTTACCCAGGTTTGGACCCTCTTGATGGAGGTAAAACCCTACGTCCTGCTTGATTATTCTTGATAATATGAGTAGTACAAGAGTTGATCTACCACGAGATCAGAGAAGCTAAACCCTAGAAGCTAGGCTATGGTATGATTGTATGTTGTCCTACGGACTAAAATCCTCCGGTTTATATAGACACCGGAGGGGGCTAGGGTTACACAGAGTCGGTTACAAGGAAGGAGATCTATATATCCGTATTGCCAAGCTTGCCTTCCACGCCAAGGAGAGTCCCATCCGGACACAGGACGAAGTCTTCAATCTTGTATTTTCATAATCCAACAGTCCGGCCAAAGGATATAATCCGGCTGTCCGGATACCCCCTAATCCAGGACTCCCTCAGTCGCCGTGCAGCTCCTCGCCATGCAAGAAACCGTCGACCTGCACATCCATGTCTACGAGGAAATCGTCTACCTAGGCCACTACAAGGCTAGCAAGGACAGAAAGATGTTGGCCTTCATCCAGCAGCTGGAATCTTTGGACGCCATTGTTTAGAAGCACGTCGACGTGGCCACGAAAGCCGTTGCTACTTAGCCGCTGTTCAGTAGGCCGACGCCCTGAGTCGAGGAGGTGGACGTCGTTGATGGATGCATCTCTTCTTCTTGCCTCCTGTAACCAGCACTGCGTCGCCTCATGGCCTTAATGTTTTATTAGTATAGTACTCCCTCTATTCCCAAATATAAGTCTTTCTAGATATTCCAGCAAGTGACTACATACGGAGCAAAATGAGTGAATCTACACTCTAAAATATGTCTACGTACATCCGTATGTTGTATTCCATTTGAAATATCTAAAAGGCTTATATTTAGGAACGGAGGGAGTATATGGCATTTTTGTTCCATTCGTAACGTTTTCACTGTGAGGTGGGGCCGCAGTTGAGCAAACCGACCATCGGCAAATCCCCACCCTGCCCACCGGGCATCGGCTGAGTTTACAATTAGCAGAGAGAAACACGGGAGAAGAGCTAGCTGTAGCACGGACGCTGTTGTCAGATGGGACTCATGTTGATAGAATAGGAGTACTGAGCACTCGTACCTCTTTTTTAGGGAAAAAGTAGTCGTATGTCTAGCACCACTAGTTGGGTGCGTGCGACCTATACCTGGCATCACTTTAGGTCTCCTTTTCGAACCGCAGCTACGCTTCATAGTACATATTTTTCACGCATTTATCCTCCTATATGTACTCCTAGGAGATTTCCACGTGCTCCCTTTCGCCGAAATGTGGGACATAGAGCATCTGGGTCGTAGTGCATGTAAGACTCAGAGCATATACCGGGGTACTTTACATTTCAGACCTCACGAATTACATGCAAACCCCCCATAGAAGAATAAATAAATAAATGAATTACTACATGAAACCAGATTATTTTCATAGAAACCGGAGCATGTTCATTAAATTTTGGACATAACACGTTTATAAAAAATGACTGGACCTAAACCAGTCTAAGGGCCTCTTTGATTCGCGGGATACTGAAAACACTAGAATGGGGAAAGTATGATGGCGATGAACCGAGACGAGGAGAACTCTAACTCAGTTAGAGGTTAGAGTTAGATTCTAACCCTGAACTAACCCTGAACAAACTCTAAACCAAAGAGGTGTATGGATGGCACGGTTAGATTGACAATAAATGCTCTTTCTCAATTATTTGACTACTTTGGACCCTATTCCTGCCGGATTTGGTGTGGCCGGCTCTTGTGTGGCCTCCTCCCGCTCACAATTGACATCAACGAACCATCTTTACAAATCAAGCATGCAAAAAATTATAAATTTTACTTTGTCCAAACAAATGAGATATCCCACTTAAACATACAAGTTGTCAATCAAGCTACATAAAAATACACTCCATGAAACAAAGCATGAGCTAACTCATCACGGAAGTAATTCACGATAGGGAGGGAGCCCGGAGCCCCTCATGCACCCAGGGAGGAGCTCGTCATCGTTGCTCTGGAGGAAGGCTCTGTAGAGCCCAAGCCCCGGGAACCCCTCTGACGTCGGCGCTTGCGAGTTGAGGTCGACACCGGCATGGGTAGTAGGGCCGCTTGCCGATGACTGCAAACCGAATCTTTGGGTCTCTAGAAATAATGCAAGCCTGAAACTGAAATACCTAGAAAGGTGTACTGAATCTCCGGGCCTCTAGAAATAATGCAAGCCTGAAATTTAAATACCTAGAAAGGTGAACCGAATCTTTGGGCCTCTAGAAAGATTTATTACCTCCTCAAGCAGCATCAAACAATTCCATGCATGCACCACAAGTTCATACCAAGTTTAATCAGGATCTACTTTTCCAAATCAGAATGAGCGCTAGAGCGAGAAAGATCAATGATATGACTGTGAGACAGAGAATGAACAAACAAACTCACCCCTCTCGCGACCTCCCTGGTAGATGCGCAGCCGCCGCGCACGATAAAGGGAGAAAACGGCCGGTGAAGGGGGAGCGGGGCGAGCTTCGAAGGCCGGAGGAAGAGCGCGGCCGGAGTAGAGAGAGAGGGATAGCGGCAGAGCGACACTTGGGCGGGCGGCCCGATGGGAAACGAAAAGGTGTCGTGCCAGGGGGCGGAGGAGCAATCTGGTGCGGGCAGGGGAGTTTTTAGCTCTCTTTTAGTGGGCCCGAGGAGAACTAACCCATTTACAGCCTCTCCACCGAGCTAGTTTTTTTAGCTGGGTTAGAGCAAAAATAGCTGAAACTAACCCCTCATGTTTGGATAATTTGAGGCTATTTCAACCCAAACTAGCTCTAACTTAGGGATCCAAACAAAGAGGAGTAGTACTGTACATGCTACGGTCTGGACCGTAGCGCATTGTTTTTATGGCCATATCACCACATTGTTTTCTACTGCTGGTTCACTGGGATGCCGTGGTTCGCACTCCTCCGACGTGAGTAGTAGTACTAGTAGTACATACCGCATGATTCTTTGCTCCTTCTTACTATGTACTTCGCCGACATGTGGGAGATCCAGCATCCGGGTCGACGTGTCATGCACCAGATTAGAGTGCGGAACGGAAGGGGGGCATCACCACGGTCGTAGCGCCAGTAATTCATGACTATAGTGAGTAGTCATATCACAAGTCTTTCCAGCAGTAACACATCATCAAATCACACGGCCCGACCTTTCCAGCAGTAAGTAAGTTGAATCGGCTACTCCCTCACCCTCCTCGCCTCTTTATCAAACCGCCTACGTGAAAACTGTCGCACGTACAGCCCGGGAAAAGCCCCGCCATCAACTTTTAACTACGCGAAATAGTTCGAGCTTGTTCGTTCTATATAAATACTAGTACTGTATGTTTATTCACCCGTGGGGTTGTTCAATGAATGGAGGGCCGGGGAGCACAAGTGAACAATACTACTAGTAGTGGTAAGTAGGAGTCGTACAGTTAGTCACCTAAAATAGAGAGTTTCTTTTCTTTAATGCGACATACACAAATTGAAACGCTTGTTGTGGAGAGAAAAAGATAATCACTCCACTATATATGTACGCAGGGGCCTGAGTGCTTGCTTGACTAGGGTTGCTCTCTTCATTCTCTCATCCTCTCCATATCTAAACAATATAGCGGTAGCGACATTTTCTCTCTGCTCACCGCTGGTCACAGATTCGGCCGGATCCCTTCGATCGGTGTGTGTAGAGGACTAAAAGGTGCATCGTTCACGCGGTCATCGCTGGCGAGGGAGGAAACCCACAGCTGTCGGTGGGGCCCGATCCTCTGCCCATGCCGTTCTCTCCGACATAGTGCCGGCTCAGGAGGTCCTCCAACCCTTCTTCCTCCCTATCGTATTGTGCGCAGATCGGACCTGTCACCGCCGATATCCCAACGACCCTCAGGTACAAGTTCTTCGAAAGTGGCCTTGCTCTACTGCCCCAGCTCCCCACGTGTCTGCATGTCCATCTTTTTCTACTTCTGTCGGCTCTTCCAAATCCACCTAAATTTTTAGTATTATTAGAGGTAACACTACTTCATGCATTTGAATCTAGGACTTGGTTCAAACAATGAAGAAAGGGGGGAAAGTCGTAGCATGAATCTAGGACTTGATTCAAAGAGGAAATAACAAGGGGAAAGTAGTAGAGACTGGATACCCAACCGGTCTCTTGGATGAAAAGGGAAATAATGGGAAAACTCACTACAAACTGGATAAGGATAGATCTATTATTGGTTGAAAAAGGGATAGAAAGTGGCGGCTGGTGGACAAGTCAACAGAGTATGTCTAGGATTAGATTTGCTGCCCTCATATAGTAAAAGGTCTCTAGGATTAGATTTGCTGTCCTCACATAGTAAAAGGTCTCCAGGATTAGATTTGCTACCCTCACATAGTAAAAGGTCTCCAGGATTAGATTTGCTGCCCTCACATAGTAAAAGGTCTCCAGGATTAAATTTGCTGCCCCCACATAGTAAAAGGTTACCAAGATTAGATTTGCAGCCCTCACATAGTAAAAGGTGTCCAGGATTAGATTTGCTGCTCTCATAGAGCATGAACAAACTCGGCATCACCACTTTATGCCTCCTTGTAGGTACATTGTGCTGATGCGTCCACTACCGCATGTCCTTATACCAACCTTTTGTTGTTGTTAATGTAAGGGCGCATGTAAAGTGAAGCGATCACATTGTTACCTTAAGGACATGTCTAACCAGTGTTATTGTTAATCTAATGCCTCTAGTGATATGATGCAATTAAACAGTGTTACAAATGGTACTCCTACTATTTTCCCCAGTATGATAAGTAAGTTGCTTCTTTATGCTGCTGAGTGACCTTGTGTCCCCACGGGCCCATGCCCTTAAACCAACTCTTTAGCTGTTGTTGATTTACTGTATCTAGTAAACAAGCAATGCCAAAATTAAAGTAATCCACATTTGATGAATGTCATAGTTGATAGTAATGCTTCCGGTAACATGAAGCATTGCTAATGTTTTAAAATTTCTATTGTCCTTGCGTGATTGCCATGAACATAATTAAGATGCTTCTTTTCATTTCGTGTATGTTTCGTATATACTTATTGACCAGCAACTGATTACTTTCTATCTTTTTGTGCAGATAGGGATATCCATTTCACCTTGTTGCTATTGTGGCCTTTTGGTGAACTGCACAAAACACTTTTTTGGAATGAGTGTCTTGTGCAATTCAACTAAAATGTCACGTGGGCAAATTTTGGTGGAACCGCACAAAATGGTGATTGGAGTTTCCAAAATCTCCATCAAATTCTGCTGGTAATCTCGTGCAACATTTTATTACTTTTGCAAGATGAGCTATCACTGTCACCACAATGGCACTTTATTTTAGTGGAACTGCACAAAAGGATAAGAAGATTATAGTTGCACCTTACATGACCAGGACATCCAACCTTAATGCTGATGAATTTTAGTGCAACTACTAAAGAAGAACCTGCCAGCTCACGAGAGCAAGTACTTCTTGCTAGCTGAATGATGCAATCTTTGCTTCATTTCAAGTGAACTGCATAAAAGGCGCATGTATTGAATCATGGAACTCTAGGCTGGCCTCATTCGAGTGGAGTTGCAGGTTCACCACATCGAGTCATGGCGGCATAGGGCCCCTCACACCGCTCAGTATTGTCCTTTATCAACATGATTGTGCTTTGTCATACTGTGCTAATGTTCTATTTTTTAAATAAAGCTATTCTATTGCAATCTTTTCTCGTTTTGGAAATAAAGTTTGCTTCAACTAGTGCCACTATTATAGTAGTCATGCTCTTTCTTATGTGTGCAAACAGGAATACTCAATTACAGATGTTGTGATGGTCAAGAGCATTCGCCAAGTTCTTGGGTTGTATGACACGTTTAGCCAAGATGGATTTAATCCCGATATTTAGTTTATCAAAAGGCTCTAATGGGTTGGTTTTGAATATTGGAAGCTGGGAATCAATGAGATGTGTAGGCATCTTTGTTGTACTTATTGTTTGAATCTTATTTGTTGGTTCTGAATCTTGCAACCTGGGAATCAATGAGATGTGTGGGCATCTTTGATATACTTATTATTTGTATCTTATTTGTTGGTTCTGAATCTTGCAAGCTGGGAAACACGACATGATGATGTAGAGGATAGCAACCATAACAAAGAATTCAAACTTGGTAGTATTATCTGTGTGAAAGTGCGACAAATGTGTCGATCGTGTGTGTCCCGAGAATAATAATTCTAATTGTTGTGTATGTTGATCTTGTAGCACTGATAGAACGATCCAATGCATTGCTTGTGATGTCTACTACACAACTTTATTCTTGTAGACATTGTTGGGCCTCCAAGTGGAGAGGTTTGTAGGGCAGTGGCAAATTTCCCTCAAGTGGATGACCTAAGGTTTATCAATCCGTAGGAGGCGTAGGATGAAGATGGTCTCTCTCAAGCAACCCTGCAACCAAATAACAAAGTGTCTCTTGTGTCCCCAACACACCCAATACAATGGTAAATAGTATAGGTGCACTAGTTCGGCGAAGAGATGATGATACAAGTGGTATATGGATAGTAGATAATGGTTTTTGTAATCTGAAAATATAAAAACAGCAAGGTAACTAATGATAAAAGTGAGCGTAAACGGATTTGCAATGATAGGAAACAAGGCCTAGGGTTCATACTTTCACTAGTGCAAGTTGTCTCAACAATAATAACATAATTGGATCACATAACTATCCCTCAACATGCAACAAAGAGTCACTCCAAAGTCACTAATAGCGGAGAACAAACGAAGAGATTATGGTAGGGTACGAAACCACCTGAAAGTTATTCTTTCCAATCAATCCGTTGGGCTATTCCTATAGGTGTCACAAACAGCCCTAGAGTCCGTACTAGAATAACACCTTAAGACACAAATCAACCAAAACCCTAATGTCACCTAGATACTCCAATGTCACCTCAAGTATCCGTGGGTATGATTATACGATATGCATCACACAATCTCAGATTCATCTATTCAACCAACACATAGAACCTCAAAGAGTGCCCCAAAGTTTTACCAGAGAATCACAACGAAAACGTGTGCCAACCCCTATGCATAGGTTCATGGGCAGACCCGCAAGTTGATCACCAAAACATACATCAAGTGTTCTCAAATCTTTAAAGACTCAATCCGATAAGATAACTTCAAAGGGGAAACTCAATCCATTACAAGAGAGTAGAGGGGGGGAGAAAACATCATAAGATCCAACTATAATAGCAAAGCTCGCGATACATCAAGATCGTACCACCTCAAGAACACGAGAGAGAGAGAGAGAGAGAGAGAGATCAACCACATAGCTACTTGTACATACCCTCAGCCCCGAGGGAGAACTACTCCCTCCTCATCATGGAGAGCACCGGGATGATGAAGATGGCCACCAGAGAGAGATTGCCCCCTCCGGCAGGGTGCCGGAACGGGTATAGATTGGCTTTTGGTGGCTACGGAGGCTTCTGGCAGTGGAACTCCCGATCTATTCTGCTCCCCGATTGTTTTAGGGTATATGGAGATATATAGGCGGAAGAAGTATGTCAGGGGGGCACGAGGGGCCCACAAGGGTGGAGGGCGTGCCCCCCTACCTCCTGGCTTCCTCAGAGCTCCCTTGATGTGGACTCCAAGTCTCCGGGGTTGCTTTCCTTCCAAAAATAAGTTCTGTGAAGTTTTAGGTCAATTGGACTCCGTTTGATTTTCCTTTTCTGCGATACTCTAAAACAAGGAAAAAACAGAAACTGGCACCGGGCTCTGGGTTAATAGGTTAGTCCCAAAAATAATATAAAAGTGTATAATAAAGCCCATAAACATCCAAAACAGAAGATAATATAGCATGGAGCAATCAAAAATTATAGATACGTTGGAGACGTATCAGCATCCCCAAGCTTAATTCCTGCTCGTCCTCGAGTAGGTAAATGATAAAAACAGAATTTTTGATGTGGAGTGCTACTTGGCATAATTTCAATGTAATTCTTCTAAATTGTTGTTTGAATATTCAGATCCGAAAGATTCAAGATAAAAGTTCATATTGACATAAAAATAATAATACTTCAAGCATACTAACTAAGCAATTATGTCCTCTCAAAATAACATGGCCAAAGAAAGTTCATCCCTACAAAATCATATAGTTTATTCATGCTCTATTTTCGTCACACAAGAATGCTCTCATCATGCACAACCCCGATGACAAGCCAAGCAATTGTTTCATACTTTAGTAATCTCAAACTTTATAAACCTTCACGCAATACATGACCGCGAGCCATGGATATAGCACTATGGGTGGAATAGAATATGATGATGGGGGTTATGTGGAGAAGACAAAAAAGGGGAAAGTATCATATCAATGAGGTTAATCAATGGGCTATGGAGATGCCCATAGATTGATGTTAATGTAAGGAGTAGGGATTGCCATGCAACGGATGCACTAGAGCTATAAATGTATGAAAGCTCACAAAAGAAACTAAGTGGGTGTGCATCCAACTTGCTTGCTCTCGAAGACCTAGGGCACTTGAGTAGGCCCATTGTTGGAATATACAAGCCAAGTTCTATAATGAAAAATTCCCACGTGTATATGAAAGTGACAAAACAAGAGACTCTCTATCATGAAGATCATGGTGCTACTTTGAAGCACAAGTGTGGTAAAAGGATAGTAGCATTGCCCCTTTTTATTTTCTCTTTTTTTGGCCTTTCCTTTTTTATTTGGGACAATGCTCTATTAATGATGATCATCACACTTCTATTTATTTACAACTCAATGATTACAACTCGATACTAGAACAAAAGATGACTCTATATGAATGCCTCCGGCGGTGTACCGGGATATGCAATGAACCAAGAGTGACATGTATGAAAGAATTATGAACGGTGGCTTTGCCACAAATACTATGTCAACTACATGATCATGCTAAGCAATATGACAATGATGAATGTGTCATGATAAACGAAATGGTGGAAAGTTGCATGGCAATATATCTCGGAATGGCTATGGAAATGCCATAATAGGTAGGTATGTTGGCTGTTTTGAGGGAGATATAAGGAGGTTTATGTGTGAAAGAGCGTATCATATTACGGGGTTTCGATGCACCGGCGAAGTTTGCACCAACTCTCAATGTGAGAAAGGGTAATGCACGGTACCGAAGAGGCTAGCAATGATGGAAGGGCGAGAGTGCGTATAATCCATGGACTCAACATTAGTCATAAAGAACTCACATACTTATTGCAAAAATCTACAATTCATCAAAAACCAAGCACTACACGCATGCTCCTAGGGGATAGATTGGTAGGAAAAGACCATCGCTCGTCCCCGACCGCCACTCATAAGGAAGACAATCAAATAACACCTCATGTTTCAAATTTGTTACACAATGTTTACCATACGTGCATGCTACGGGATTTGCAAACTTCAACACAAGTATTCCTCAAATTCACAACTACTCAACTAGCACGACTTTGATATTATTACCTCCATATCTCAAAACAATCATCAAGCATCAAACCTCTCTTAGTATTCAACACACTCATAAGAAAGTTTTTACTATTCTTGGATGCCTAGCATATTAAGATTATTTAAGCAAATTACCATGCTATTTAAGACTCTCAAAATAATATAAGTGAAGCATGAGATATCAATTATTTCTTCAAAATAGAACCACCACCATGCTCTAGAAAGATATAAGTGAAGCACTAGAGCAAATGACAAACTACTCCGAAAGATATAAGTGAAGATCAATGAGTAGTCGAATAATTATGCAACTATGTGAAGACTCTCTAACATTTAAGAATTTCAGATCTTGGTATTTTATTCAAACAGCAAGCAAAACAAAATAAAATAAAATGACGCTCCAAGCAAAACACATATCATGTGGCGAATAAAAATATAGCTCCAAGTCAAGTTACCGATAAACGAAGACGAAAGAGGGGATGCCTTCCGGGGCATCCCCAAGCTTAGGCTCTTGGTTGTTCCTGAATATTACCTTGGGGTGCCTTGGTCATCCCCAAGCTTAGGCTCTTTCCACTCCTTATTCCATAGTACATCGAATCTTTAGCCAAAACTTGAAAACTTCACAACACAAAACTTAACAGAAAACTCGTGAGCTCCGTTAGCGAAAGAAAACAAAACACCACTTCAAAGTATTGTAATGAACTCATTATTTATTTATATTGGTGTTAAACCTAATGTATTCCAACTTCCCTATGGTTTATAAACTCTTTTACTAGCCATAGATTCATTAAAATAAGCAAACAACACAGGAAAACAGAATCTGTCGAAAACAGAACAGTCTGAAGTAATCTGTAACTAACGCAAACTTATGGACCCCCAAAAATTCTAAAATAAATGTATGGACTTGAGTAATTTATCTATTAATCATCTTAAAAATAATTAACTAAATATCACTCTCCAATAAAAAATGGCAGCAATTCTCATGAGCGCTAAAGTTTCTGTTTTTTACAGCAAGATCAACAAGACTTTCCCCAAGTCTTCCCAACGGTTCTACTTGGCACAAACACTAATTAAAACATAAAAACTCAATCATAACAGAGCATAGATGAATTATTTATTACTAAACAGGAACAAAGAGCAATGAACAAAAATAAAGTTGGGTTGCCTCCCAACAAGCGCTATCGTTTAACACCCCTAGCTAGGCATGAGGATTTCAATGATGCTCACATAAAAGATAAGAATTGTAACATAAAAAGAGCATCATGAAGAATATGACTAGCACATTTAAGCCTAACCCACTTCCTATGCATAGGGATTTTGTGAGCAAACAACTTATGGGAACAATAATCAACTAGCATAGAAAGGCAAAACATGCATAACTTCAAAACTTTAAGCACATAGAGAGGAAACTTGATATTATTGCAATTCCTACAAGTGTATATTCCTCCCTCATAATAATTTTCAGTAGCATCATGAATGAATTCAACAATATAACTAGCACCAAAAGGATTTTTTTTCATGATCTACAAGCATAGAAATTTTATTACTCACAACACAAGCAAAATTCTTCTCATGAATAATAGTGGGAGTATCATAAGAAACTCGAATACTATAAATTGTTTCCACATTAAAAGAGTAATGTTTAGAAAAAGGGTAACCATAATCATGACAAGTTTTATAGATATAATCACTAATTTGTATAGCATAAGTATCATCACAATAATCATCATAGGTAGGAGGCATGCTATCATCATTATAAATTTGCATATCAAAACTTGGGAGACTAAAAATATCATCTTCATTAAACGTAGCATCCCCAAGCTTGGGACAAACATTAATGTCAGCAAATATATTCTCAAAAACATCATCTTCATCAAACATAGCATCCCCAAGCTTGGGTCTTTTCATATCATAAGCATAATCACTCTCATCATTAATAGTATGGATAGCACCAATAGTATAGCAATTATCATATTTTGCCAAGCAAGTGCCAAAAAGATTTTCAAGATCATAAGAAGTATCATTATCTTCCACAATTATATTTTCATGAGGCATAATAGTGATAGGAGCAGCATTATTTGGGAGAGATATCTTTTTACCTCTCTTCCTTTTTCTTTTCTTCTTCTTCACCACATCATGTGTGGGTTCAATCCTCTTTTTGGAGCTCCTTATTAATGAGATTGGTTGAATAGGAGGCTCCTCCTCGTTACCTGATTCATCATAAGAAATAATAGGAGGATATTGGGAAGTCTCTTCCCTTTCATTAGTATTCTCTTCATCTTCTATTTGCTTTATTTTCTTTATATAGTTGGCAATATAAGGATTTTCAATACAATTCACCGCACAATACATATAAATTTTCTCTAGATCAAAATCAAGGAATCTATCAAGATTAAACTTTGGAATACCCTCAGTTATACGTTTCATTTCCTCATACCCCAAAAGAAGACTAAACTCTTTATAATGCTCAAGGGTAATCAAATTATCACAATTTTTGGATACGATTCGGTCATGAAACAATTTGCATTGGAGATTAAATTGACCATGTTCATTGCAAAGTTCACAAGGGGCGCGAAAAATATTGAATTTTTCAGCACAAACATCAAGACTTTCTTGCAACAATTTAGTTTCTAAATACTTATGCCTCTTGCAATATCTATCTTCCCTATTTGGTGTATACTTGCAAACCCAATGCACTCCACAAAAATTGACATGTTTATAGGAGACATTTTCATCATAACTAGTGGAATCATCATTAGTACTATGGATATTCAAGGAGTTCATACTAACAACATTGCAATCATGCTCATCATTCAAAGATTTAGTGCCAAACATTTTAATGCATTCTTCTTCTAACACTTTGGCACAATTTTCCTTTCCATCATACTCATGAAAGATATTAAAAAGATGAAGCGTATGAGACAAACTCAATTCCATTCTTGTATAGTTTTCTTTTATAAACTAAACTAGTGATAAAACAAGAAACAAAAAGATTCAATCACAAGATCTAAAGATATACCTTCAAGCACTCACCTCCCCGGCAACGGCGCCAGAAAAGAGCTTGATGTCTACTACACAACCTTCTTCTTGTAGACGTTGTTGGGCCTCCAAGTGCAGAAGTTTGTAGGACAGTAGCAAATTTCCCTCAAGTGGATGACCTAAGGCTTATGAATCTGTAGGAGGCGTAGGATGAAGATGGTCTCTCTCAAGCAACCCTGCAACCAAATAACAAAGAGTCTCTTGTGTCCCCAACACACCCAATACAATCGTAAATTGTATAGGTGCACTAGTTCGGCGAAGAGATGATGATACAAGTGGTATATGGATAGTAGATAATGGTTTTTGTAATCTGAAAATATAAAAACAGCAAGGTAACTAATGATAAAAGTGAGCATAACGGAATTGCAATGATAGGAAACAAGGCCTAGGGTTCATACTTTCACTAGTGCAAGTTCTCTCAACAATAATAACATAATTGGATCACATAACTATCCCTCAACATGCAACAAAGATTCACTCCAAAGTCACTAATAGCGGAGAACGAACGAAGAGATTATGGTAGGGTATCAAACCACCTCAAAGTTATTCTTTCCAATCAATCCGTTGGGCTATTCCTATTGGTGTCACAAACAGCCCTAGAGTTCGTACTAGAATAACACCTTAAGACACAAATCAACCAAAACCCTAATGTCACCTAGATACTCCAATGTCACCTCAAGTATCCGTGGGTATGATTATACAATATGAATCACACAATCTCAGATTCATCTATTCAACCAACACATAGAACCTCAAAGAGTGCCCCAAAGTTTCTATCGGAGAATCACAATGAAAACGTGTGCCAACCCCTATGCATAGGTTCATGGGCAGAACCCGCAAGTTTATCACCAAAACATACATCTCAATCCAATACAAGAGAGTAGAGGGGGTAGAAAACATCATAAGATCCAACTATAATAGCAAAGCTCGCGGTACATCAAGATCATACCACCTCAAGAACACGAGAGAGAGAGAGAGATCAAACACATAGCTACTGGTACATACCCTCAGCCCCGAGAGAGAACTACTCCCTCCACGTCATGGAGAGCACGGGGATGATGAAGATGGCCACCGGAGAGAGATTTCCCCCTCTTGCAGGGTGCCGGAACGGGTCTAGATTGGCTTTCGGTGGCTATGTAGGCTTCTGTGGTGGAACTCCCGATCTATTGTGCTCCCCGATTGTTTTAGGGTATATGGAGATATATAGGCGGAAGAAGTACGTCAGGGGGGCACGAGGGACCCACGAGGGTGGAGGGCACGCCCAGGGGGGTGGGCGCGCCCCCCTACCTCCTGGCTTCCTCGAAGCTCCCTTGACGTGGACTCCAAATCTCCCGGGTTGCTTTCCTTCCAAAAATAAGTTCTGTGAAGTTTCAGGTCAATTGGACTCCGTTTGATTTTCCTTTTCTGTGATACTCTAAAACAAGGAAAAAATAGAAACTGGCACCGGGCTCTGGGTTAATAGGTTAGTCCCAAAAATAATATAAAAGTGTATGATAAAGCCCATAAACATCCAAAACAGAAGATAATATAGCATGGAGCAATCAAAAATTATAGATACGTTGGAGACGTATCACTTGTTTTAAGAATAAATTTCTATTAAAGCTAATTAAATTTAAGTAAAGTGACCACTAACACTTGTTATTACAGTACCAATACAGACCCGCTCGTGAACCGACGTGTGGCCGGAATAGGTTTCTTAATGGGGGCGTTTGAATGCGCCGAGGGTGCATGTTCTGTCGGGCATGCAGCGGGCGAGGGAGGGGTAGTAACTGTTGTCGCCTATACACACTCAGTTTACTGTTGAATCCAGTTCCCCAAGAGCTGAAAAACGAACTGCTGCCACCGCCTATCCACTCGTTCACTTGAAGAGACTCCAATGGTGATCCGAGGGGTGAGCCTGTTGGATATGGACTTTAGAAAGGAGTTCACCTTTGAGTTCACCGTTAAGTACCATGGCTGCACCAAGTTGAATGTGATGTACACCAATGATCTGGACTCAGTGAAGCTCTGCCTCGCCGAGTTCAAGCACTACCTACAGGACGAGAAAGCACAAGGTCGCAGGACTAGACCTTGTGCCCATCCATTCGTCTCCTGGCAGGGACCAGCGGATCACGGTTGCCCAGGTATGCGTGCGGGATGAGGTTCTGGTCTACCACTGCTTCAGGGCCATCAGAGGTTCTGGAGCAGTCGCCCGTTTCATCGGCAGCGCCGACTACACCTTCGCTAAGGTGGAGAGAAGGAAGAATATGGCGATTCGGCCATCTGGTGCAACAAGCTTGTCGGCATCCAAAAGCAATACAAGATCATCGACAACGGGCAGCACAAGGACTCCATGGTTGACCTCGCCGAGACCATCATCGACCCCTACTACGCCAACATGAAAGAAGACAACGATACCAAGGACCTGAACACGTGGGAGCTACCTCTGAATCTAGCCTACATAACCTACACGGCCAAGGACGCATACGCATGCTACGACATGTACAGGCGGATCTTGGACATGAGGGTGTGTCTGCTTCCCGTAACCGACGAGTACACAGACAACCGCAGCGTCATGATCAAGCGTGCCAGGAAGGTCTAGATGTTGTACTTTATCTGTTTATAAACACCTTTATCATCTGAGTGTTTCATGCATTAGCCTATGTGTCGTAATTATCTGTTTTGTCCGAAATATTTCCTCTAAGAACCCATTAACCTGTTTGCTTTTTAGTGGCCATTTGCTTATGTATGTAACTAGTTCACTCGTCTGTTTCAAAAAAACTAGTTCACTCGGCTGTCATGCTTTGAATCTCCTGCCTCCCAATGTATTCCCCTTCTCAGGTGGACCCAACAGATCTCGTGCACAGAAATATGGGACCAACCACCTATCCATTTGTATTTCTTTATTTTGTTCAATCTTTCGTCCTCTTCCTATACTGTGGCTGGCCATCATAGCCTATGGCATTGGCCAGGCCATCCCTCTACTCCCACACATTGTCCGGCGGCGGCAGCTCCACTGGCCCACCCTGCACCTGAACAAGTCAACCCTCGTACTCCCCTCCGCTTGCGTCTTCCCCCGCTCTGATTCCTTCGGTCTGAGGTCTCGAAGTCGTCCTCCGCCTTGGTGCTCTCGCCGCGGCGCCGCTGTATGTCGTTCCCAACATGGTCAGAAAAACAAGAGGAATCGGGAGACAACTGTTCATCAAGAGGCTGACAGTCCCGGGCCCACCGGGTCCATGGCCTAGGTTTTGTTGTTTAACATGGGCAGCCCACGACATGTTTCAACATTTTTTGGATCCAGCAGGTATCAAGGGGCCTCTTGGCCTCCCAACCTAGCTTGTCTATAATATCAGCATCCCAAGTTATGTTTGTTTTTTCAAGACGACACATAGCTCAGTTATATTTCTCTATAAGAATGCAAAATTGAACCTATCACTAGTGCGCGTCGGTCCTAAACAAATAGTTTAAAACCTCTTTCCGCGACGACATTTGGAACCGTCGCCAAGTGAGTGTAGGTGATAGGGGGTCCTTCCCACACGACCCAGAAACCATTGGGGATAAGGCCCCTACAGTACTCCTACTCGTTTCTGCTTGCATTGCCATCGCAGTCGATATTCTGTGGTGCTACATTTACGATGCGCGGACCATCACAAACGGTTCACTATTATAGAACGTGTATCATGCGCGGCCCATCACAAACGGTTCACCGTTAAGAAGATTAGCTAATCGTCGTACGAGTGTCGGACAGGATTACAAAACGCCGGACCGTCATAACATCGTTGTACACGACAACTATCGCACATGCTATTTTGTGATGCAACGTTTATGATGCATACTTCATCAGAAACAGTTCATGGTTGCGAATCGTGTATGATAAGGCAACTAACACAAATGTTTAGTTTGCGCGCATCGTTTGTGATATTGTCTGACATCGCACACGCTTTGCAAACGGCAACTGTGTGCATGCTTGCACACGTTTCCTCTTTGTGAACCGTCTCAGATTATGGTGCATATCGCAAACGTTTGTGTTTTACCAACCATGTGTGCCGTAACAACCTGGAGAGCGTAATTTCATCGTAGTTTAATTGCTGATTTTCCAAATTGTACCGGATTTGGATTTGAATTTGAATGTATGCTACAACTTTATTCATATCCATCAGGTTCAAATAACCAATGCATTATTCGATTCATAGATACATATGTTCAAGAATGACATAAGAACAAAATAAAAAATGATGAACCACAATTGTATACTTGTACTATTACAGACGGTAAAGAAAGAGGCGAAATATATTCTGGTTGCTAAACAAGGTGAAGCGGCATGCCCATATTGTGCCCTCCTCCATGCAGAAGGCACTCACGACTCTAGTCCAACCCCTTGTGATGGCCGACCACCCATCCTTCACGGTCTTCATGAAAACATCTAGATAATCATCGTGTTCTGGTAGAAATACTTTAACCTTTGCATGCCCACCAATCATGTAGTTTGAGAGGTAATCTTGAGTAAACTGCTTTGGCAACCACTGCAAAGGAATAAGATTTCATACATTGTCGTCTAACACAACTCATTATGGGCAGTAAAAATAAGGCTGCAGAGTTCTTACTTACCATCTTGCAGTTCACTGTTGTCTTGGATAAAGTGTAAACAAATAGTTTAATTGACATCTTTGGACCCATTTTACTAACAATCTTTATCAGCTTCCTCACTTGATATTGGTTCATCGATATCTCATTGCCCCATATGCAGAAAGGGTCGAAACGCGGATCTTTACCAATGACATATGTACCTAAAAGCACCAAGTTAATATTAGAAGCTAAACAACAATGGCACAATGATGTAGTACAACACTCTTTTATAATATGAATATATACATTCTTATGTGGTAGTCCATTTGAAATCTCTAAAAAGAACAAATATTTAGGAACAGAGGGAGTATCTTATAACATCCAATATACTCACATATTAGATGAATTGACATCTTATATTATGGGCCGGAAGGAGTTTAGTTCGTTCTTAAGAATTACCTGCTGCTGTATCCATGGGTTACAGTTAGTTTGAGCTAGTTCGGGCTCAAATAGCCCTAAATTATATCTAAACATGAGGGCTAGTTTGAGCTAGTTGCATCTATAACCCCCCAAAAAAACTAGTATCCAACCCAAGAGGTGCTAATTGGAGCTAGTTCTCCTAGTGCATGTATTGTCAATCTAACCCTGCCATCCAAACAACTCTTTGGATGGAGTTAGTTCAGGGTTAGTAATGAGCTAGAAACTAACTCTAACCTCTAGCTAAGTTGAGTATCCAAACAAGGTTGTGTTGTTGTTGTTGCTGTTGCTGCTCTTCTACGTATATCTAGACATCATTAGAACATTAATGTAACACTCTTCCTTGTTGCTATGTAGCCTAGGATTGCATATTTAGACATTAAGTATAGTGCATGTTGCTATGTAGCCTCAGATATATTACATATGGCCCTAGTTAACCTAAGGAAAAATGGGTTGCAGATATATTCAGTTAAAAGTCCGATTCACCGATTAGTCCCTTATCAGCCACCGGCCTATATGGTACCAGCTACGGATATCCTGAACAGTGAGCAGATATAAGCCATGGGATGAAACTAACCTCAATGGAAAACAGCAGGCGTTCCCAAAATTGTCCTGTGTAGGTACATCAAGAAGCACGTTAAGCACAACAGGCTAAACATCAACCAAAATTACACATGGAACACAAAATAATCTCCAAAAGATAGCTTCAGTGTGAAGGTTTAAGCATGCTAGTAAAGCAAAACAAGTGGAAAGGTGTGCTAACTGCAACAGGCCTAACATTTAACAATAAGCAAACATGGTCATTCAAACTGGTATTGTGCCGGTCTAAGTACACTGGTTATGGTTAAATAAAAATGGAAAGGCGTGTTAACTACAAGATGCAGCAACCAAATGTAGTCATTCATAGTGGTATTGTTGAAACTGGTACTGATGAAATTGAACTGCACAGTTCATACTTGCACGTATAGAACATCACGTTGTGAATAACTAGAATAAACAAGGCATACTACGAACAACCAAAGATAGCATTTGAAACTGAACATATGCTAACTACAAACAACCGAACAATCAAAAAACTTTAAAAGAGGCATATGCTAATTATAACAGGCTTAACAGCAAGCAAATATATGCATTCCTATCGGTATGTTTAAAACTGGATTGACAAAATGTACTGCACAGTAAATAATTGCACATATAGAGCATCACATTGTGAACAACTAAAATAAACAAATCATGGGTTTCCTCACTTTTCACAGATGGGCTCGTTCCCGTGGGAAGAGCATGGACCCTGGATCGCTCCATGTTGTCGCAGATGGGATCCTTCCCCTTGGAAGAGCACGGCTGTAGGGTGCCCTCCCTGATGTCGCAGACATGTGCTTTCCCCTTGGAAGAGCATATGGGCTCTTTCCCCTTGGAAGAGCCGGAGAGGGTGCCCTCCTCGTGGTCGCTGTTGATGAGGTCTGACTTGGAAGCTATGGATCCCAAGCTAGCATCGCAAAACGTGTCCTTCAGAAATGACAAAAGGGGCTTAATGGCGATGTAGAATGGCAAATTATTGACAGCGAGCCAGAGGAGATCAACGGCTGGGCCGTGGATGAGATCGATAGCGGTTGAACCCAAGGGGTTGGGGGAGGGCCACTAACCTGTGACACAGCCCGCCTCAGGGCGTCGCTGTCGATGACCTCGATGTCGTAGCCGGCGGACGAGACATGCCCGCATACTCTAGCCCGCTGCTTGAGTGTCTGCCGCCAGTAATGGTCGTCAGCTTCCTCGGCGACGTCAGGCAAAGAGACCACTATACACCTCTTTTGGGCCAGTTGCTCCTCGAGCTCCACGGGAAGCGTAGCCGGGCTTAGGCTGCGACGCTCTGGAGTGGGGGATGGGGATGGGGATGGGGATCTATGGGAAAGGGGGCATTTGGCAGGCATCGTCTAAGAAACTCAGGGCGGCCTGGGTATGGAGATCGGTGGGTAAGCTGTACGAGCAAACCGGTAGATATTGACAATGGAGGCCTTGCGGCAGCAGCGGCGGCGAGGACTTTGCTAGGGCTTCGAGCGAGGGAGGGGGTGTGTGTGCACGCGGGCACTCCCGAGGAGGTTTTGGTGTGTGTGTGTGTGTGTGTGTGTGTGGAGGGGGCGCGGGGTGTTTTGAAGAAATGACGTGGGTACTAAATATTTTACTACGCAGGAGTCAAACGCTGGAGTGAAATGTCGGGCTATTGAAAATTTTGATGATAGTGCATCGCACACGGTCCGGAGATAATAATCGTGTGTTATGAAATATAAAAACCCTCGAAGCATGCAGATATTTTGAGAGGGGGAGCCTCGTGGAGCCCAATGTACTGTGCGGATGTGTGCGTGACATGTGCACCAGCGTGGGACACTGTTAGTTTGAGTGAACCGTGTCTGTTGCGTCATCCGACTTGTCTAATGTTCATAAATTTGGCGAAAAATGACGCGGGAGAGGGTCGGAACACGAACACACTTGCATGTGGACCAAATTTATGTATCAAAAGGGTGGTTTGATTTTCAAATACCAAATGCAACTTCGATGTGGCACCTCTCTCGCAAAGCGCATGGTATTGCTTGCTCCCACCCTCTTGTGTCGGCACGAAGGGAATCCAAAGCTATGAATGCATGCCGCTCCCCCTCAACCGAGGTTAACCTAGCAAAGTGCAAAGTAGCTAGGAGCCCTCCTCCTCCCTCATGTTGGCACGAAGGGAATCCTAAGCTATATATGAATGCGTGCCCCCCCAAACGAGGTTCATCGTAGCAAAGTGCGAAGTAGCTAGCAGCCCCCCTCCCGCGTGTCGGCATGAAGGGAATCGTAAGCTATGAATGCATGCCCCCCAATGTTCACCTAGCAAAGTGTGAAGTAGATCTACCAGCCCCCTCCCTTGTGTCGGCACGAAGGGATTCCTAAGCTATGAATGCATGCCCCCCAACTGAGGTTCA
>NC_041384.1:183651056-183690080 GCF_002162155.2 Triticum dicoccoides
CAAACACTTTCAGTCGGCGGGCCAGATAGGCATATATCTCACCAAGATGGATCGTAAAACGGACCAAGAATAATCCACCTTGGTCGTACAACCTCTCTCTTGTTGTTGGTTGCTACCTCTTGAGCACGCGTTGGTTTTCCCTTGAAGAGGAAAGGGTGATGCAGCAAAGTAGTGTAAGTATTTCCCTCAGTTTTTGAGAACCAAGGTATCAATCCATTACGATACTACACGCAAGTCCCTCGTACCTGCACAAACAATCAAGAACCCGCGATAAAGGGGTTGTCAGTCCCTTCACGGCCACTTGCAAAAGTGAGATATGATAAAGATAATAAGATAAATATTTTTGGTATTTTTGTTGTATAGATTGAAAAGTAAAGATTGCAAAATAAACGGCGATAGAAATGGCTAGTTGTCGGGAGAATAATATAATAGAGAATAGACCCGTGGGCCATAGGTTTCACTAATGGCTTCTCTCACGGTGGGTGAACAAATTACTGTCCAGCAATTGATATAAAAGCGCATAGTTATGAGAATATCTAGGCATGATCATGTATATAGGCATCACGTCCGTGACAAGTAGACCGAAACGATTCTGCATCTACTACTATTACTCCACACATCGACCGCTATCCAGCATGCATCTAGAGTATTAAGTTCATAAGAACAGAGTAACGCATTAGGCAAGATGACAAGATGTAGAGGGATAAACTCAAGCAATATGATATAAACCCCATCTTTTTATCCTCGATGGCAACAATACAATATGTGTCGTTTCCCTTTCTGTCACTGGCATCGAGCACCACAAGATTGAACCCAAAGCTAAGCTCTTCTCCCATTGCAAGAAAGATCAATCTAGTAAAAATGCCCGTGCGTTGCAACGGGAGAAAAATATGTATTTGCTTTAGTCTAATAGGCATTACTCTAGGGCACATCCCCCACTATCATTCCATAACCTCTATTTGAACAAAGTGTCCTACCCGTGTCACCACCTATCCTCCTTCTCGCATTCGCCGATCGTGGACGGGTTGTCCATCTAGTCACATCATGTCTAGACATTGTCCATGCAGGGGATGAGCTCGACAATCTCCCGGCATATTTGTCGCCACACCTCGCCACTCGAGCGAGAGATGAGGGCCCCCTCTGAGGGTCCCTCCCTGCACGTGTTTCATACACCGTCTCTCATACTCTCACTCGTTCTACGTATGTCCTATCATGCTTCCTTCACACCATGCATGCTTGCAACTAATATATTATTAAACAAAAACATATTAAATGGATACTAATAATGGAGTTGTCAAAATATCACTATCCTAGTAAAATGGCAGCCCAATAACTCATCCATAGGAAATTCATTCACAACAACAAAATTTCATGATTCTTAAATAGAGATCACTTTCTGTCAATTCAAATAATTCTGATTTTTGGACCCTTAAATCAACCACAAAAATAGTGCTTACCAGACATACAAACTGTAGTGCTTTAGCGTTTCTTACTTGAAGTGGCGCGAAATTGCTAGCATTTGTTGGCCTTTGGCAAATCAAAGACACTGCAAGTTCAACCCATTTTTATTGAAACCATTTGTTGTTGTGATTTTTATAATTCCACAATAAGAATGATTCCAACCATGCGCTGGTACCCCTTAGAGAATGTACCTTTGCAAAGAACAGGTACAAAACAGTGATAAATTAGCAAACTGAAGCTGGCAGTGGCACAATGGGGTTTGTCTTTGTACTCGACAAGAGAAACACTAAGAGTCATTGGTAAAATATGAACCAAGGCATGTGTCAGATCCACTCACCTTTCCCTGCTCTTCCAGTGAGAAAAAACTCCAGTGCGTTTGTATCAGAATAACAAAATTACAACCTTCAAATCGAGCCATTGTGAACATAATACCTACAATGATTATTAATAGTGTAGTCCCACCTAATTCTCCTATACATATCATGTTAAACTAAGTAACGGTATACATATGCATATATATATATATATATATATATATATATATATATATATTAACTTATAAATTTTACCAGCAAATAATGATATAGTCTTACATTTAACAAAATGGTAAAAAATAGCATGTCATAGTTGATAACAATATAATAAATTCTTGTGAATGATAGTTTGGCTGTACGTGGGAGCCTAATATCATATTAACTCGTGACAAAAGAAGGCATTGTAGCAACATAATAAAAACATAATCATTGGAAGAATATTTATGAAAACTAGTTATACACTATGCGCAAGCATACTGAAAAGGATCACTCAACATCGTCAGCTATTAAAAAATCACTAGGGATCGCCGCCTGAACCTGAGGGCGCTGGGATATGAAACACTTGATCTGTCTGATATGGAAGAGCCGATCACAGAGGAGGAAATTCAGGCAAATATTAAGGAATTACATGGGAATCGGGCACCAGGGCCCGACGGGTTCACTGGGTTATTCTACCAACGATGCTGGCCCACAATCAAAGACGACCTCCTGGCTGCTATCAGGGCGGTGCAACTAAACTCCTCCACCCAGCTGCATCGTTTGAATCAAGCAACCATGGTCCTACTACCGAAGAACGCTGAGGCCATATCAGCTGGGGATTATAGGCCCATCAGTTTGATCTGTAGCTTCGCTAAGCTGGTCGCCAAGATCCTCGCTACACGGCTGCAGAAGAGGATGCAAGAGCTAATAAGGCCATGCCAGAACTCATTCATCAAGGGGCGAGCAATCCAGGACAATTTCAGTTATGTAAACGGCCTAACAAAAGCATTCCGCAGATCCAAAACGCCCGCACTCATGATCAAACTTGATATTCAGAAAGCATTCGATACGGTGTCATGGGAGTTCCTATTAGAACTATTGACATCAAGGGGATTTGGAAGGAGATTCACCAACTGTTTATCTGCCCTACTAAGCTCTTCTTCCACCAGGCTACTAGTCAACAGAGAATTATCGGAGAGGATTGACCTGGCTAGGGGGCTAAGGCAGGGAGACCCTCTATCCCCCCTGCTGTTCGTCCTCGTGATGGACTGCCTGGCTGCCTTGTTCGAGAAATTTGTGCATTCGGGGATACTTGGGCCAATCGGGAAGCAAAATCTGCCCTTCAGAACTTCCTTGTATGCAGACGACGTGATCCTCTTCGTCAACCCTTGTAGACACGAAATTCAGGCAGTGAAACAGATGCTCCGGTTGTTCGGGGACGCCACAGGCTTGAGAACAAACTTTGCAAAATCTTCGGTCACCCCTGTTTGCTGTAACGGAATCGACCTTCAACTACTGCTGCAAGACTTTGGCTGCCCAATAAAAGAGTTCCCGTGTAAATACTTGGGCATGCCGCTGACGGACAAAAAACCAACTAAAGGTGATCTCAAGCCGATCTGCGACAAGATCATTGGCAGGATGAAGGGATGGAAACTTGCTCTGCTTTCCATGGATGGCAGACTGGACCTGGTCAGAACTGTGCTCTCAGCGATGCCAATTTTTCAAATGATAGCCATTCACATGCCGGCGTGGCTAGCCAAGTTGATCGACAGAGTTCGTCGCAGATTCCTATGGGAGGACAACGAGGTGGCCTCAGGCGGGAAGTGCTTAGTCAACTGGAAGATTGTATGCAGACCAAAAGAATTCGGCGGCCTCGGCATCACAAATTTGTCAGCCCAGAGCTTGGCGTTGCGGACGAGATGGCTCTGGCAATCTTGGAACGAGACCAACAAACCATGGCAAGGGCTTGATCTACCAATAGACCCCAAAGTGAAAGCACTTTTCAGTGCATCAGTTGATTTTTTCCTAGGCAACGGTG
Source organism: Triticum dicoccoides (assembly GCF_002162155.2). NCBI lineage: Eukaryota > Viridiplantae > Streptophyta > Magnoliopsida > Poales > Poaceae > Triticum > Triticum dicoccoides. The sequence continues at coordinate 183,654,849 of NC_041384.1, forward strand.
AGCGCATACTTTCTGGAAGGAACCATGGCACAGGGGAGTAAGCCTACAGGACTCGTTCTACACCCTTTACAGTCATTGCACTAGGAAAAACCTCACGGTGGCACAGGCCATAGGGGACAGGAGGTGGACCAGGCACTTCAAAGCAAATCTACCTGAAGATGCAATAAGAGAGTTTACTGCCCTATGGGATGAGATCAATGGGATTGAGCTTGGGCTGGAATCTGACACGGTCAAATGGAAGTGGACAATGAATGAAACGTACACCTCGAAATCTGCCTACCTCATTCAGTTTGAGGGATGCCGCAGGGCCGGATTTGGTGACTTCGTCTGGAAAGCCGACGCACCTGGCAAGTGCAAGATCTTTGCATGGCTAGCCCTCCTCGGACGCTGCAACACGGCCGACGTACTAGCAAAGAAGGGATGGCCACACGACCCAGCTTGCGCTCTTTGCGCCGGCCCCATGGAAAACGCAGTGCACCTCCTCGCCTCGTGCCCCTACACGATCACTGTATGGCAGGTGATCCTGCGACGGAGCAATCTACCTGTGGCCCTGTCTCCCACAACAACCACTGCATCACTGACTGAATGGACAGAACACACCACAAGTCAGCTTTCAGGTGACGAGAAGAAACAATGGAGCTCCCTCGTGCAATTAGTATGGTGGTCTACATGGAACGAACGCAATGCAAGAATTTTCAAAAACCAGCCATCAAATGCTACGACCCTGGTTGAAAGGATAACAGAAGAGGCAGGCGTCTGGTTGACTGCAGGACGGCGCAAGGCAAGCTCTTTGTTGTTAAAACCAAGAGAGCCTGACTAGGATCCTTTCGTCCACTATATAGCGGTGCTGGCATATTTGCCAGGATGTAACTGATGTTTTGTAAATCCCATGTACCTTAACCCCCGATAATCCTACATCTACGTAGGGCCTACAAACACTAACGTAACCTTCCTAACTAATTAACTTCGCCCCTCCTGATTTTCAGAAGGGTGGGCCGCTTCATCCTCCTTCGTCTAATCTGATTGGTCCACCTTGCACATTACGTAAAACACATACGTAGCCTTACGTGGGTGTAGCATTACCGCCTTAACCCCCCCAACTGCAATGAAAAGCTGTGCCGACAGCATTTTCGTCAAAAAAAATACATGAGCAGAAATATCTGAAAAAATAAGTCAGTTATTTGAAAGAACTTTCCCTTGTGCTTTACAAATGAGAACAATCACATATTAGAGCTTATTCATGACATCTTCTTTTATTGAAGGAAGTAGTATGTTCCAGCAAAATTGTCAAATTATGTCTACACATTTTGCATACCATTATCTGTGTCATCTCGGCCTACACTGGTCGATACCTTGTTAAAATCCTATCCATCAAAATTCATCCCACAACAATATCTACCACTTTGTAGTTGTTAAATGGTTAAAAAGCAGTCTGGCTAAGCCGTAGCAGTGCTGGTCTTTCTACCAAGAATATAGTGTAGTGCATGAATCCGTCAATAGCGTCAACATTCAAAGTCGACATTTGGTTACTGATCACGGCATCAAGCACTGCCTCTGATTCCGAACACGACGAGGATAAATAGGCCAACCACAAAGTCTGCAGCGGTGGCCTGAACCTACATGAAAAATTTGCTGCCGACCTACATGTTTTCAAGACTGAACCTTCACGCCAAAACATTGTGAAGTGAGCAGGAGTACTAAACACTAAACAGGGTGATCATCTCACCTTGCAACAACTTGGTGCAGATCGGTAGCACTTGGGTACGTACCATTGACTGCCATCCTTGGGGAGAAGTACTCGTCCCCATCAGTCAGGCAATGACCACCGGGGCTGTACCTAAAGCACTGATATTAAGGGGAACTGGACGGGAGGAAGATGGGCCATACCTGTAGAGCTCGATGCGCCACCGTTGTAGCTTGTTGGTTCTGTTCTTCAGGCACTGTGGCCGGTCCAAATTTGAGTCGCCATTGCCACCTTCTTTTTGTTCGTGAGAGAGATTCCACAATCGACATCACAGGCAGACTGGGTCACCTGGCCAGAGGCTAGTGGTGGTTCTGGAACCACGGTCGATGGTGGAGGCATGCCCTGCCATGGCGGGTCTCCTGTCTTCCTCTGCTCCGACGCCCAGACTCGGTGTCTCTTCCTCTGCTCTGACGCCCAGGCTCGATGTCTCTTCCTTTGATCCGACGCCTAGACTCGCCTACAACCATGCCTCCGTGACAATGGGCAGTCTTACGACGAAGTTGGTGGAGGCGACATTTTGGGCGAATTTCCGGCGAAGTCGGCGGGGGCGAGATACTTGCAAACTTGCGAAGTTGCGATGCAATTCAGCTCGATTTGCAGTCGGGCCTTTCTTTTTATAGCATGAATTCTTTGTGGAATCCAGATCGAAACATCCATAGATACGTATTGTAGTAGTTCTTCTACTCGTATCCGATCCAAAACGAACACGGCACACGACGCTGGAGAGAAGGGAGTGAGCGGCGGCGGCGTACGCACGCAATACGCCGTGCGTCCTCTCCTCGACAGGGAGTAAGTTTCGGCAACATATGGGCTGGAGGCTCTTTCCCTTTTTATTTTTAAAGAGAAAGGCTCTTTTGCTTCGGCAAGCAAAAATTAGAAATATGGGCCAGCGAGCTTTGATTATTTTTGATGGGCCAGACGGCCAGCTTTGTTTATTTTTAGTTTCCTTTACACACGTTCATCTTTGGTTTCCTACGTTTGTCAAACCGAACCAAACCAAAAACATAGCATACGTCAATCGAAAAAATACTCAAAACGGGACAAACTAAGAGAAACGAAACCAAGAATATTACCTCCTTTTAATAGTAGGTATAGATATAGATATAGATCTCACCAAGATGGATCGTAAAACGGACCAAGAATAATTCACCTTGGTCGTACAACCTCTCTCTTGTTGTTGGTTGCTACCTCTTGAGCATGCGTTGGTTTTCCCTTGAAGAGGAAAGGGTGATGCAGCAAAGTAGTATAAGTATTTCCCTCGGTTTTTGAGAACCAAGGTATCAATCCAGTAGGAGACTACATGTAAGTCCCTCGTACCTGCACAAACAATCAAGAACCCGCGATAAAGGGGTTGTCAGTCCCTTCACGGCCACTTGCAAAACTGAGATCTGATAAAGATAATAACATAAATATTTTTGGTATTTTTGTTGTATAGATTAAAAATTAAAGATTGCAAAATAAACGGTGATAGAAATGGCTAGTTGTCGGGAGAATAATATAATGGAGAATAGACCTGTGGGCCATATGTTTCACTAGTGGCTTCTCTCAAGATAGCATAATTACTGTCGATCAATTGATAGAAAAGCGCATGGTTATGAGAATATCTAGGCATGATCATGTATATAGGCATCACGTCCGTGACAAGTAGATCGAAACGATTCTGCATCAACTACTATTACTCCACACATCAACCGCTATCCAGCATGCATCTAGAGTATTAAGTTCATAAGAACAGACTAACGCATTAGGAAAGATGACATGATGCAGAGGAATAAACTCATGCAATATGATATAAACCCCATCTTTTTATCCTCGATGACAACAATACAATACGTGTCGTTTCCCTTTCTGTCACTGGGGTCGAGCACCACAAGATTGAACCCAAAGCTAAGCACTTCTCCCATTGCAAGAAAGATCAATCTAGTAAAAATGCCTGTGCGTTGCAACGGGAGAAAAATATGTATTTGCTTTAGTCTAATAGGCATTACTCTAGGACACATCCCCCACTCTCATTCCATAACCTCTATTTGAACAAAGTGTCCTACCCGTGTCACCACCTATCCTCCTTCTCGCATTCGCCGATCGTGGACGGGTTTCCATCTAGTCACATCATGTCTAGACATTGTCCATGCAGGGGATGAGCTCGACAACCTCACGGCATATTTGTCGCCAAACCTAACTAAAGTTCACTCATCTCCAGTCCCATCATTATCAAGATTCATATTGCAAAACAAAGATTTAATAGGAGACACATCAATAACTTTTAGATCTTCATCATTATTATCATGGAAACTGGAAGAACACGCTTTCATAAAGCAATCTTTTTTAGCACGCATCCTAGCGGTTCTTTCTTTGCACTCATCAATGGAAATTTTCATAGCTTTGAGAGACTCATTGATATCATGCTTAGGTGGAATAGATCTAAGTTTCAAAGAATCAACATCAAGATAAATCCTATCCACGTTCCTAGCCAACTCATCAATCTTAGACAATTTTTCTTCAATCAAGGTATTGAAACTCTTTTGCGAACTAATAAGTTCTTTAATATTAGATTCAAAATCAGAGGGAATCTTATTATAATTTCCATAAGAATTTTTGTAGGAATTACCAGAATTATTAGAGGAATTACTAGGAAACGGCCTAAGATTAAAATTACCTCTATACGCGTTATTACCAAAATTGTTCCTTCCAACAAAATTAACATCCATAGATTCATTATTAGTCTCAATCAAAGTAAACAAAGACATATCATTAGGATCAGAAGAAACACTCTTATTAGCAAACAATTTCATAAGTTCATCCATCTTTCTACTCAAAACTATAGCATGCACCTTTTTATTAGTAGATCTTTCAGTATGCCATAGAGAATAATTAACCATAATATTATCTAGGAGTTTAATAGCTTCTCCTAAAGTGATTTCCATAAAAGTGCCTCCCGTGGCCGAATCTAAAAAATTTCTAGAAGCAAAATTCAATCCGGCATAAAAAATTTGTATAATCATCCAAAGATTCAAACCATGTGTAGGGCAATTACGTATCATTAATTTCATCCTCTCCCAAGCTTGTGCAACATGTTCATGATCAAGTTGCTTAAAATTCATAATATCGTTTCTAAGAAAGATGATCTTAGCGGGAGGAAAATACTTAGAGATAAAAGCATCTTTGCACTTATTCCATGAGTCAATACTATTTTTAGGCAAAGACGAAAACCAAGTTTTAGCACGATCTCTAAGCGAAAACGGGAATAGCTTCAGTTTAACAATATCATTATCCACATCTTTCTTCTTTTTGCATATCACACAAATCAACAAAGTTGTTTAGATGTGTAGCGGCATCTTTACTAGTAAGGCCGGAAAACGGATCTTTCATGACAAGATTCAGCAAAGCAGCATTAATTTCACAAGATTCAACATCGGTAAGTGATACGTCTCCAACATATCTATAATTTTTTATTGTTCCATGCTATTCTGTTATCTGTTTTGGATGTTAATGGGCTTTATTTTACACTTTTATATTATTTTTTGGACTAACCTATTAACCCAAGGCCCAGTGCAAATTGCTGTTTTTTTTGCCTATTTCAGTGTTTCGTAGAAAAGGAATATCAAACGGAGTCCAAGCGGAATGAAACCTTCGGGAACATGATTCTTGGAACAAACGTGATCCAGAGGACTTGGAGTGGACGTCAAGAAACAACCGAGGAGGCCACGAGGCAGGGGGCGCGCCCTCCCCCTCGTGGGCCCCTCATGGCTCAACCGGCCTCCTTCTTCCTCCTATATATATACTCATATACCCTAAAAACATCCAGGAGCACCACGAAACCCTATTTCCATCACCGCAACCTTCTGTACCCAAGAGATCCCATCTTGGGGCCTTTTTCGAAGCTCCACCGGAGGGAGCATCGATCATGGAGGGCCTCTACATCAACTCCATGGCCCCGGTGATGTGTGAGTAGTTTACTTCAGACCTTCGGGTCCATAGTTATTAGCTAGATGGCTTCTTCTCTCTCTTTGGATCTCAATACAAAGTTCTCCTTGATCTTCTTGGAGATCTATTTGATGTAACTCTTTTTTGCGGTGTGTTTGTCGAAATCCGATGAATTGTGGGTTTATGTAACACCCACGATGCGGCTATGTCTCCCACGTGTCGAGGCACGACTTAGAGGCATAACCGCATGGTGGTTTAGTCACAAGTGGGGTAATCTTCACACAATCCCATGTACTGAATAAGAAAGGGATAAAGAGTTGGCTTACAATCGCCACTTCACACAAATAACAAGTTAAACATACATCATCCAGAGTACAATCAAGGTCCTACTACGGAACCAAAATAAAAGAAGACAACCCCAAATGCTAGATTCCCGATCGTCCCAACTGGGATCGACTATTGATCATCCGGAAAAGACACATAGCAATGACCAAGATCTTCATCGAGCTCCCACTTGAGCTCGGTTGCATCACCTGCACTGGTATCATCGGCACCTGCAACTGTTTGGAAGTATCCGTGAGCCACAAGGACTCAGCAATCTCACACCCGTGAGATCAAGACTATTTAAGCTTATGGGTAGGACAGGGTAATGAGGTGGAGCTGCAACAAGCACTAAGAAAAAATATGGTGGCTAACATACGCAAATAAGAGCGAGAAGAGAAGCAACGCAACGGTCGTGAAGCTAGAAGTGATCAAGAAGTGATCCTGAAACTACTTACGCACAACCATAACACAAGAACCGTATTCACTTCCCAGACTCCACCGAGAAGAGACCATCATGGTTACACACGCGGTTGATGTATTTTAATTAAGTCAAGTGTCAAGTTCTCTACAACCGTATATTAACAAATTCCCATCTGCCACATAACCGTGGGCACGGCTTTCGAAAGTTTAAACCCTACAGGGATGTCCCAGCTTAGCCCATCACAAGCTCTCAAGGTCAACGAAGGATATTCCTTCTCCCGGAAAGACCAGATTAGTCTCGGAATCCCGGTTACAAGACATTTCGACAATAGTAAAACAAGACCGGCAAAGCCGCCCGAACTGTGCCGACAAATCCCGATAGGAGCTGCACATATCTCCTTCTCAGGGCACACCGGATGGGCAAAGACGTCGGGTTGGCAGAGACCCTGGTTGCCCAGGGGATGCCGGACATCGCCCAGTTCGGACCAACACTTAAAGAAGCACTGGCCCGGGGGGTTAAAATAAAGATGACCCTCAGGCTCACGAAAACCCAAGGGAAAGTTATAGGTTGTTAGGCAAATGTAAAACTAGGCCTTGCTGGAGGAGTTTTATTCAAAGTGAACTATCAGGGGGTTCCCATAACACCCAACCGCGTAAGGAACGCAAAATCAAGGAACATAACACCGGTATGACGGAAACTAGGGCGGCAAGAGTGGAACAAAACACCAGGCATAAGGCCGAGCCTTCCACCCTTTACCAAGTATATAGATGCATTAATTAAAATAAGAGGTATTGTGATATCCCAACATATCCATGTCCCAACATGGAACAAACTTCAGCTTCACCTGCAACTAGCAACGCTATAAGAGGGGCTGAGTAAAAGCGGTAACATAGCCAAACAACGGTTTGCTAGGAAGGTGGGTTAGAGGCTTGTCATGGCAATATAGGAGGCATGATATAACAAGTGGTAGGTAGCGCGACATAGCGATAGAACGAACAACTAGCAAGCAAAGATAGAAGTGATTTCGAGGGTATGGTCATCTTGCCTGAGATCCCGCAAGGAAGAAGAACAAGTCCATGAAGAAGACAAATGGACGTAGTTGAACGGATCCTCACAAACACGACGTTACCGGAACTAACAAGAAGAAGCAACAACGGAAAGGAGCAAATAACATGGTAAACAGCCATCACATAAACATGGCTTGATGCACAATCAAGCATGATGCATGTCCGGTTTAAAGAGGCACGGCATGGCAAAGTGCAACAAACAATACTACAAATTAAGTGGAGCTCAATATGCAACGAGTTGCATATTGACGAAACACCACATGACTTATTTAATTCACTCTCGTTTATGTACCCAACCCAACAATATTAAACATTATTAAACATGGCAAGAGGTGAAGCATAAGAAAACTACCTATCTAGACAAGTTTAAATGAGGTCGGAAATAACAAACAACGATTCCAAAAAATCCTCATATGCAATTTATGGATTTGGTACTTTTCTGTCCTAAACATAATTTTATAGTTGTTAAACATGCAAAGTAATGTCACCATGTTACTAGGCATTTTTCTACTCCATTTACATATAAAGTATATTAAATTTGGAGCTACGGTTATTAAGTTACAAAATAAACCATTTTAACAAGGCATTTAAGCAAATTAATGCAAACAGCAATTTAAACATTTTAAATATGGATGAAAGTTGGAAATTATGAAACTATACAAAATTCTAGGCATTTTACATATATAATGTTTTTACATGTGATGCATGGTTGGTGAGTTAGGATATGCATGAAACTTAGGGGGTTTTCTATAAAACAGATAAAACCTGGATAATGGATAAATTCGCAGGCAGGAACAAAATGTGCACTGGGCTGGATCTTGTACTGGCCCAACAGTGCACAGGGCTAAGGGGCTCTCAGGAGGCTCACCATGGGCTAAGGCCCGGTGAGGCAGAGGAGGGAGGCTGGAAGGGGGCGCTGGGCCTTGCGCGAGATGCGGCCCAGGCGTGCAGGAGGCAAGCGGCCTGGGGCTGGGCTGGACCTGGCAGAGGTTGGGCTACGGCCCATGATGTGGTTGATGGGAGCCAGGCAGGGGCACGCTCGCAGCGAAGCAGAGGGCGGCAGCGCTGGGACTTGCGGCGGGACGGCGGAGGAGCGCGATCCTGTGGCGGGGATGGCGGATCCGCAGTGAGGACCAGCGGATCCAGGCGGGGAGAGGCGGAATGGGGCCGGCGGCGAGCTTGGAGCCATGGCGGCGCGGAACTTGCGTGGGAACCAAAGAGCAAGTTGAGGGGAACCGAGGGGAGGAAGGAGGAGAAGGGGCGCGGCGGCGCGCTGCTCACCGACGGCGGGGATCCGGCGTGGCGGGGTTCTGGCGAGGCAGCGGCGATGCTTGGCGCGGGAGGCGCTGCTCGGGAGCCGGGCGGTGCGAGCAAGGAGGAGATGGGACGGGCGGTGGAGAAGGACGGGCGCCTCAGGCACGGTTGCGGCCGGGGGCGGGCCGACAATGGGCTTCGTGGCCCGGTGCGGCTGGGGGAGCAGGAGGGCGACATGGCGCAGCGTGGGTGGCCAGGAGCGGCTGCTGCTACCCTCAGGGACGGCGCCAAGTGGCAAGTACGCAGTGGCTGGCGCCGGAATTCGATGAGAAGGTGGCTGGCGGCTGCGAGGATCCCGAGGGGAAGGCTAGAAGTAGGTGGAGGGGGTTAGGGTTCCAAAAATGGAAGGGGAAGGTCTATATATAGACACAGGGGCTAGGTTAGGGGATTTGGGGGCTTCCGGAGCCCTCCAATCATGATCCGACGGCTCCGGTCGGAGGGGAGGGGTTAGATGGACTGCAGGTGGGCTGAGAAGAGAGGAGAGAGAGAGGCCCGACAGCAGTTTCGGATACCGAAAACGTCCGATGTTTGATCGACTATATTGTCGCTATAGTTATCCGTTGGGGCATCAAACGAACTCTGAATGCGATGAAATTTGGCATGCGGTCTACCGACAACATAAGTACACCGCATGCCAACTTTCATCCCATTCCGAGGACATTTTCCGGCCACTTATAAAATAATATTTCGGACGTGCCGCGGGCGCGTGCAAGTGTGTCTGGGGTCAGAACGGACAAAGAAAGGAACGGGGAGACCGGGACGGATGCAAGTTTTGAAAACATGCAGATGCAATGCAAATGATGACATGACAAGATGCAACCCACAATAGAATGACAAGGCAACAATAGCGAATAACTGGAAGACACCTGGCGCAACGGTCTCGGGGCGTTACAGTTTATGATCAAGTCTATCTATGAACAATATTTGATTCTCCTCTGAAATCTTTTATGTATGATTGGTTATCTTTGCAAGTCTCTTCGAATTATCAGTTTGGTTTGGCCTACTAGATTGATCTTTCTTGCAATGGGAGAAGTGCCTAGCTTTGGGTTCAATCTTGCGGTGCTTGATCCCAATGATAGAAAGGGAAACGACACGTATTGTATTGTTGCCATCGAGCATAAAAAGATGGGGTTTATATCATATTGCTTGAGTTTATCCCTCTACATCATGTCATCTTACCTAATGTGTTACTCTGTTCTTATGAACTTAATACTCTAGATGCATGCTGGATAGCGATCGATGTGTAGAGAAATAGTAGTAGATGCAGGCAGGAGTCGGTCTACTTGTTACGGACATCATGACTATATACATGATCATACCTAGATATTATCATAATTATTCGCTTTTCTATCCATTGCTCGACAGTAATTTGTTCACCCACCGTAATACTTATGCTATCTTGAGAGAAGCCACTAGTGAAACCTATGGCCCCCGGGTCTATTCTCCATTACATTAATCTTCCGTCAACAAGCTATTTCAATTACCATTTATTTTGCAATCTTTACTTTTAATCTTTATCATAAAATACCAAAAATATTATCTTATCATCTCTATCAGATCTCACTCTCGTAAGTGACCATGAAGGGATTGACAACCCCTTTATCGTGTTGGTTGCGAGGTCTTATTTGTTTGTGTAGGTACGAGGGACTTGCGTGTGGCCTCCTACTGGATTGATACCATGGTTCTCAAAAACTGAGGGAAATACTTATGCTACTTTGCTGCATCACCCTTTCCTCTTCAAGGGAAAACCAACGCAGTGCTCAAGAGGTAGCAAGAAGGATTTCTGGCGCCGTTGCCGGGGAGTCTACGCACAAGTCAAGACATACCAAGTACCCATCACAAACTCTTATCCCTCGCATTACATTATTTGCCATTTGCCTCTCGTTTTCCTCTCTCCCACTTCACCCTTGTCGTTTTATTCGCCCTCTTTTTCTGTCCCCCTCTCTTTTCCGTTCGCCTCCTTTTTGTTTGCTTCCTGTGTGCTTGTGTGTTGGATCGTTTGTCACGATGGCTCAAGATAATACTAAATTTTGTGATTTTTCCAATACCAACAATAGTGATTTTCTTAACACTCCGATTGCTCCTCTTACCGATGCTGAATTTTGTGAAATTAATGCTGCTTTGCTGAATCTTGTCATGAAAGATCCGTTTCCCGGCCTTCCTAGTGAAGATGCCGCTACCCATCTAAACAACTTTGTTGATTTGTGTGATATGCAAAAGAAGAAAGACGTGGATAATGATATTGTTAAACTGAAGCTATTCCCGTTTTCCCTTAAAGATTGTGCTAAAACTTGGTTTTTGTCTTTGCCTAAAAATAGTATCGATTCATGGAATAAGTGCAAAGGTGCTTTTATCTCTAAGTATTTTCCTCCCGCTAAGATCATCACTCTTAGAAACAATATTATGAATTTTAAGCAACTTGATCATGAACATGTTGCACAAGCTTGGGAGAGGATAAAATTAATGATACGTAATTGCCCTACACATGGTTTGAATCTTTGGATGATTATACAAAAAAATTATGCCGGATTGAACTTTGCTTCTAGAAATCTTTTAGATTCGGCCGCGGGAGGCACTTTTATGGAAATCACTTTAGGAGAAGCTACTAAACTCTTAGATAATATTATGGTTAATTATTCTCAATGGCATACTGAAAGATCTACTAATAAAAAGGTGCATGCTATAGAAGAAATCAATGTTTTGAGTGGAAAGATGGATGAACTTATGAAATTGTTTGCTAATAAGAGTGTTTCTTTTGGTCCTAATGATATGCCTTTTTATACTTTGATTGAGAATAATAATGAATCTATGGATGTGAATTGTGTTGGTAGGAACAATTTTGGTAATAATGTGTATAGAGGTAATTTTAATCCTATGCGGTTTCCTAGTAATTCCTCTAATAATTATGGTAATTCCTACAACAGTTCTTATGGAAATTAAAATAAGATGCCCTCTGATTTTGAATCTAATATTAAAGAATTTATTAGTTCGCAAAACAGTTGCAATGCTTTGATTGAAGAAAAATTGTCTAAGATTGATGAGTTGGCTAGGAACGTGGATAGAATTCCTCTTGATGTTGATTCTTTGAAACTTAGATCTATTCCACCTAAGCATGATATCAATGAGTCTCTCAAAGCTATTAGAATTTCCATTGATGAGTGCAAAGAAAGAACCGCTAGGATGCGTGCTAAAAAGATTTCTTTGTGAAAGTGTGTTCTTCTATTTTCCATGATAATAATGATGAAGATCTAAAAGTTATTGATGTGTCCCCTATTAAATCTTTGTTTTGCAATATGAATATTGATAATGATGGGATTGGAGATGAGTCAACTTTAGTTAAAAGGCGTCCCAATGATTCGGAGTTTTTAGATCTTGATGCAAAAATTGATAAAAGTGGGATGGGAGAGGTCAAAACTTTACATAGCAATGAACCCACTATCTTGGATTTCAAGGAATTTAGTTATGATAATTGTTATTTAATAGATTGTATTTCCTTGTTGCAATCCGTGCTAAATTCTCCGCATGCTTATAGTCAAAACAAAGCTTTTACTAAACATATCGTTGATGCTTTAATGCAATCTTATGAAGAAAAGCTTGAATTGGAAGTTTCTATCCCTAGAAAACTTCATGATGACTGGGAACCTACTATTAAAATTAAGATTAAATATCATGAATGCTATGCTTTATGTGATTTGGGTGCTAGTGTTTCCACGATTCCTAAAACTTTGTGTCATTTGCTAGGTTTCTGTGAATTTGATGATTGTTCTTTAAACTTGCATCTTGTGGATTCCACCATTAAGAAACCTATGGGAAGAATTAATGATGTTCTTATTGTTGCAAATAGGAATTATGTGCCCGTAGATTTCATTGTTCTTGATATAGATTGCAATCCTACATGTCTGGTTATTCTTGGTAGGCCTTTCCTTAGAACGATTGGTGCAATTATTGATATGAAAGAAGGGAATATTAGATTCCAATTTCCGTTAAGGAAGGGCATGTAACACTTTCCTAGAAATAAAATTAAATTACCTTATGAATCTATTATGAGAGCCACTTATGGATTGAATAGCAAAGATGATAATACCTAGATCTATCCTTGCTTTTATGCCTAGCTAGGGGCGTTAAACGATAGCGCTTGTTGGGAGGCAACCCAATTTTATTTTTGTTTCTTGATTTTTGATTCTTTTTAGTAATAAATAATTCATCCAGCCTCTGTTTAGATGTGGTTTTATGCTTTTAATTAGTGTTTGTGCCAAGTAGAACCTTTAGGAAGACTTGGGGAAAGTCTTTGTGATCTTTCTGTAGAAAAACAAAAACTTTAGCGCTCACGAGATTTGCTGCCATTTTTTACTGGAGAGTTTTATTTAGTTAATTATTTTTGCAGATGATTAATAGATAAATTCCCCACGTCCAGAAATTTATTTTAGAATTTTTGGGGTTCCAGAAGTATTCGAAACCTACAGATTACTACAGACTGTTCTGTTTTTGACAGATTCTGTTTTTTGTGTGTTGTTTGCTTATTTTAACTAGTAATAATGTACGTGCAATGCACGTTTATATTAGGTAGGATATTACTTGCACATTATATTAGGTAATATATATCTATTGCACATTGGTATTTGGTAATATATCAATTACTTTTTCGCAGGAATGGTAGGATATTAATTACACGATAGATTTTAAGGGATAGCGTTGAGTCAAAACGTGTTTATAACCAATGGCAGTGGTGGGTAATTAAAGCGTTAAACTGTTGGGTTTCGTAGTAATTTCAAAAAATTTCCTACGCACACGCAAGATCATGTGATGCATAGCAACGAGAGGAGAGTGTTGTCTACGTACCCAACGCAGACCGACTGCGGAAGCGATGACACGACGTAGAGGAAGTAGTCGTACGTCTTCACGATCCAACCGATCAAGCACCGAAACTACGGCACCTCCGAGTTCGAGCACACGTTCAGCTCGATGACGATCCCCGGACTCCGATCCAGCAAAGTGTCGGGGAAGAGTTCCGTCAGCACGACGGCGTGGTGACGATCTTGATGAACTACAGCAGCAGGGCTTCGCCTAAACTCCGCTACAGTATTATCGAGGAATATGGTGGCGGGGGGCACCGCACACGGCTAAGAATAGATCACGTGGATCAACTTGTGTGTCTTTGGGGTGTCTCTACCTCAGTATATAAAGGAGCCAAGGGGGGAGGGGGGCGCTGGCCAGGGAGAGAGGCGCAGGAGGAGTCCTACTCCTTCCGGGAGTAGGACTCCCCCCCCCCCCAATCCTATTCCAACTAGGATTCCCAAGGGGGAAAGGGGGAGAAGGGTGGCCGGCCACCTCTCCTAGTCCTAATAGGACTAGGGGAAGGGGGGAGGCGCGCAGCCCTTGTGGGCAGCCCTTTCACCTTTCCACTAAGGCCCATGAAGGCCCATATGGCTCCCGGGGGGTTCCGGTAACCTCCCAGTAACCCAGTAAAATCCCGATTTCACCCGGAACACTTCCGATGTCCAATCATAGGCTTCTAATATATCAATCTTTACGTCTCGACCATTTCGAGACTCCTTGTCATGTCCGTGATCACATCCGGGACTCTGAACAACCTTCGGTACATCAAAATGCATAAACTCATAATATAACTGTCATCGTAACCTTAAGCGTGCGGACCCTACGGGTTCGAGAACAATGTAGACATGACCGAGACATGTCTCCGGTCAATAACCAATAGCGGGACCTGGATGCCCATATTGGCTCCTACATATTCTACGAAGATCTTTATCGGTTAGACCGCATAACAACATACGTTGTTCCCTTTGTCATCGGTATGTTACTTGCCCGAGATTCGATCGTCGGTATCCAATACCTAGTTCAATCTCGTTACCGGCAAGTCTCTTTACTCGTTCTGTAATACATCATCTCACAACTAACATATTAGTTGTAATGCTTGCAAGGCTTATGTGATATGTATTACCGAGAGGGCCCAGAGATACCTCTCCGACAATCGGAGTGACAAATCCTAATCTCGAAATACGCCAACCCAACATCTACCTTTGGAGACACCTGTAATGCTCCTTTATAATCACCCAGTTACATTGTGACGTTTGGTAGCACCCAAAGTGTTCCTCCGGCAAACGGGAGTTGCATAATCTCATAGTTATAGGAACATGTATAAGTCATGAAGAAAGCAATAGCAACATACTAAACGATCGGGTGCTAAGCTAATGGAATGGGTCATGTCAATCAGATCATTCAACTAATGATGTGACCTCGTTAATCAAATAACAACTCATTGTTCATGGTTAGGAAACATAACCATCTTTGATTAACAAGCTAGTCAAGTAGAGGCATACTAGTGACACTTTGTTTGTCTATGTATTCACACATGTATTATGTTTCCGGTTAATACAATTCTAGCATGAATAATAAACATTTATCATGATTATAAGGAAATAAATAATAACTTTATTATTGCCTCTAGGGCATATTTCCTTCAGTCTCCCACTTGCACTAGAGTCAATAATCTAGATTACACTGTAATGATTCTAACACCCATGGAGCCTTGGTGCTGATCATGTTTTGCTCGTGGAAGAGGCTTAGTCAACGGGTCTGCAACATTCAGATCCGTATGTATCTTGCAAATCTCTATGTCTCCCACCTGGACTAGATCCCGGATGGAATTGAAGCGTCTCTTGATGTGTTTGGTCCTTTTGTGAAATCTGGATTCCTTTGCCAAGGCAATTGCACCAGTATTGTCACAAAAGATTTTCATTGGACCCGATGCACTAGGTATGACACCTAGATCGGATATGAACTCCTTCATCCAGACTCCTTCGTTTGCTGCTTCCGAAGCAACTATGTACTCTGCTTCACATGTAGATCCCGCTACGACGCTTTGTTTAGAACTGCACCAACTGACAGCTCCACCGTTTAATGTAAACACGTATCCGGTTTGCGATTTAGAATCGTCTGGATTAGTGTCAAAGCTTGCATCAACGTAACCTTTTACGGTGAGCTCTTTGTCACCTCCATATACGAGAAACATATCCTTAGTCCTTTTCAGGTATTTCAGGATGTTCTTGACCGCTGTCCAGTGATCCACTCCTGGATTACTTTGGTACCTCCCTGCTAAACTTATAGCAAGGCACACATCAGGTCTGGTACACAGCATTTCATACATGATAGAGCCTATGGCTGATGCATAGGGAACATCTTTCATATTCTCTCTATCTTCTGCAGTGGTCGGGCATTGAGTCTTACTCAACTTCACACCTTGTAACACAGGCAAGAATCCTTTCTTTGCTTGATCCATTTTGAACTTCTTCAAAATCTTGTCAAGGTATGTGCTTTGTGAAAGTCCAATTAAGCGTCTTGATCTATCTCTATAGATCTTAATGCCTAATATGTAAGCAGCTTCACCGAGGTCTTTCATTGAAAAACTTTTATTCAGGTATCCCTTTATGCTATCCAGAAATTCTATATCATTTCCAATCAGCAATATGTCATCCACATATAATATTAGAAATGCTACAGAGCTCCCACTCACTTTCTTGTAAATACAGGTTTCTCCGAAAGTCTGTATAAAACCAAATGTTTTGATCACACTATCAAAGCGTTTATTCCAACTCCGAGAGGCTTGCACCAGTCCATAAATGGATCGCTGGAGCTTGCACACTTTGTTAGCTCCCTTTGGATCGACAAAACCTTTCGGTTGCATCATATACAACTCTTCTTCCAGAAATCCATTCAGGAATGCAGTTTTGACATCCATCTGCCAAATTTCATAATCATAAAATGCGGCAATCGCTAACATGATTCGGACGGACTTAAGCATCGCTACGGGTGAGAAGGTCTCATCGTAGTCAATCCCTTGAACTTGCCGAAAACCTTTTGCGACAAGTCGAGCTTTGTAGATAGTAACATTACCATCAGCGTCAGTCTTCTTCTTAAAGATCCATTTATTCTCAATTGCTTGCCGATCATCGGGCAAGTCAACCAAAGTCCATACTTTGTTCTCATACATGGATCCCATCTCAGATTTCATGGCTTCAAGCCACTTTGCGGAATCTGGGCTCACCATCGCTTCTTCATAGTTCGTAGGTTCATCATGATCTAGTAGCATGACTTCCAGAACAGGATTACCGTACCACTCTGGTGCGGATCTTACTCTGGTTGATCTACGAGGTTCAGTAGTATCTTGATCTGAAGTTTCATGATCATTATCATTGGCTTCCTCACTAACTAGTGTAGGTGTCACTGAAACAGTTTTCTGTGATAAACTACTTTCCAGTAAGGGAGCAGGTACAGTTACCTCGTCAAGTTCTACTTTCCTCCCACTCACTTCTTTCGAGAGAAACTCCTTCTCTAGAAAGGATCCATTCTTAGCAACGAATGTCTTGCCTTCGGATCTGTGATAGAAGGTGTACCCAACAGTTTCCTTTGGGTATCCTATGAAGACACATTTCTCCGATTTGGGTTCGAGCTTATCAGGTTGAAGCTTTTTCACATAAGCATTGCAGCCCCAAACTTTAAGAAACGACAACTTTGGTTTCTTGCTAAACCACAGTTCATAAGGTGTCGTCTCAACGGATTTTGATGGTGCCCTATTTAACGTGAATGCGGCCGTCTCTAGAGCATAACCCCAAAACGATAGCGGTAAATCAGTAAGAGACATCATAGATCGCACCATATCTAGTAAAGTACGATTACGACGTTCGGACACACCATTACGCTGTGGTGTTCCGGGTGGCGTGAGTTGCGAAACTATTCCACAGTTTTTCAAATGTACACCAAACTCGTAACTCAAATATTCTCCTCCACGATCAGATCGTAGAAACTTTATTTTCTTGTTACGATGATTTTCAACTTCACTCTAAAATTCTTTGAACTTTTCAAATGTTTCAGACTTGTGTTTCATTAAGTAGATATACCCATATCTGCTTAAATCATCTGTGAAGGTGAGAAAATAATGATATCCGCCACGAGCCTCAATATTCATCGGACCACATACATCGGTATGTATGATTTCCAACAAATGCTCTCTCCACAGTACCGGAGAACGGTGTTTTAGTCATCTTGCCCATGAGGCACGGTTCGCAAGTACCAAGTGATTCATAATCAAGTGGTTCCAAAAGTCCATCAGTATGGAGTTTCTTCATGCGCTTTACACCGATATGACCTAAACGACAGTGCCACAAATAAGTTGCACTTTCATTATCAACTCTGCATCTTTTGGTTTCAACATTATGAATATGTGTATTACTACTATCGAGATCCAATAAGAATAGACCACTCTTCAAGGGTGCATGACCATAAAAGATATTACTCATATAAATAGAACAACCATTATTCTCTGATTTAAATGAATAATCGTCTCGCATTAAACAAGATCCAGATATAATGTTCATGCTCAACGCTGGCACCAAATAACAATTATTTAGGTCTAATATTAATCCCGAAGGTAGATGTAGAGGTAGCGTGCCGACCGCGATCACATCGACTTTGGAACCGTTTCCCACGCGCATCGTCACCTCGTCCTTTGCCAGTGCCCGCTTATTCCGTAGTCCCTGTTTCGAGTTGCAAATATTAGCAACAGAACCAGTATCAAATACCCAGGTGCTACTGCGAGCTCTAGTAAGGTACACATCAATAACATGTATATCACATATACCTTTGTTCACCTTGCCATCCTTCTTATCCGCCAAATACTTGGGGCAGTTCCGCTTCCAGTGACCAGTCTGCTTGCAGTAGAAGCACTCAGTTTCAGGCTTAGGTCCAGACTTGGGTTTCTTCTCTTGAGCAGCAACTTGCTTGCCGTTCTTCTTGAAGTTCCCCTTCTTCTTCCCTTTGCCCTTTTTTGAAACTAGTGGTCTTGTTAACCATCAACACTTGATGCTCCTTCTTGATTTCTACCTCCGCAGCTTTCAGCATTGCGAAGAGCTCGGGAATAGTCTTGTTCATCCCTTGCATATTATAGTTCATCACGAAGCTCTTGTAGCTTGGTGGTAGTGATTGGAGAATTCTGTCAATGACGCAATCATCTGGAAGATTAACTCCCAATTGAATCAAGTGATTATTATACCCAGACATTTTGAGTATATGCTCACTGACAGAACTGTTCTCCTCCATCTTACAACTATAGAACTTATTGGAGACTTCATATCTCTCAATCCGAGCATTTGCTTGAAATATTAACTTCAACTCCTGGAACATCTCATATGCTCCATGACGTTCAAAACGTCATTGAAGTCCCGATTCTAAGCCGTAAAGCATGGCACACTGAACTATCGAGTAGTCATCTGCTTTGCTCTGCCAGACGTTCATAACATCTGGTGTTGCTCCAGCAGTAGGCCTGGCACCCAGCGGTGCTTCCAGGACGTAATTCTTCTGAGCAGCAATGAGGATAATCCTCAAGTTACGGACCCAGTCCGTGTAATTGCTACCATCATCTTTCAATTTTGCTTTCTCAAGGAACGCATTAAAATTCAACGGAACAACAGCACGAGCCATCTATCTACAATCAACATAAACAAGCAAGATACTATCAGGTACTAAGCTCATGATAAATTTAAGTTCAGTTAATCAAATTACTTAAGAACTCCCACTTAGATAGACATCCCTCTAATCTTCTAAGTGATTACGTGATCCAAATCAACTAAACCATGACCGATCATCACGTGAGATGGAGTAGTTTTCAATGGTGAACATCGTTATGTTGATCATATCTACTATATGATTCACGCTCGACCTTTCGGTCTCCGTGTTCCGAGGCCATATCTGCATATGCTAGGCTCGTCAAGTTTAACCTGAGTATTCTGCGTGTGCAAAACTGGCTTGCACCTGTTGTAGATGGACGTAGAGCTTATCACACCCGATCATCACGTGGTGTCTGGGCACGACGAACTTTGGCAACGGTGCATACTCAGGGAGAACACTTCTTGATAATTTAGTGAGAGATCATCTTATAATGCTACCGTCAATCAAAGCAAGATAAGATGCATAAAAAGATAAACATCGCATGCAATCAATATAAGTGATATGATATGGCCATCATCATCTTGTGCTTGTGATCTCCATCTCCGAAGCACCGTCATGATCACCATTGTCACCGGCGCGACACCTTGATCTCCATCGTAGCATCGTTGTCGTCTCGCCAATCTTATGCTTCCACGACTATCACTACCGTTTAGTAATAAAGTAAAGCATTACATCGCGATTGCATTGCATACAATAAAGCGACAACCATATGGCTCCTGCCAGTTGCCGAT
Source organism: Triticum dicoccoides (assembly GCF_002162155.2). Classification (NCBI taxonomy): domain Eukaryota; kingdom Viridiplantae; phylum Streptophyta; class Magnoliopsida; order Poales; family Poaceae; genus Triticum; species Triticum dicoccoides. The sequence continues at coordinate 183,674,895 of NC_041384.1, forward strand.
AACTCGGTTACAAAACATGATCATCTCATACAATAAAATTCAGCATCATGCCTTGACCATATCACATCACAACATGCCCTGCAAAAACAAGTTAGACGTCCTCTACTTTGTTGTTGCATGTTTTACGTGGCTGCTACGGGCTTAAGTAAGAACCAATCTCACCTACGCATCAAAACCACAACAATAGTTTGTCAAATAGACTCCGTTTTAACCTTCGCAAGGACCGGGCATAGCCACACTCGGTTCAACTAAAGTTGGAGAGACAGTCGCCCGCAAGCCATCTCTGTGCAAAGCACGTCGAGGGAACCGGTCTCGCGTAAGCGTACGCGTGATGTTGGTTCGGGTTGTCTCGTCCAACAATGCCGCCGAACCAAAGTATGACATGCTGGTAGGCAGTATGACTTGTATCGTCCACAACTCACTTGTGTTCTACTCGTGCATATAACATCAACATAAATAACCTGGCTCTGATACCACTGTTGGGTTTCGTAGTAATTTCAAAAAATTTCCTACGCACACGCAAGATCATGTGATGCATAGCAACGAGAGGGAGAGTGTTGTCTACGTACCCAACGCAGACCGACTGCGGAAGCGATGACACGACGTAGAGGAAGTAGTCGTACGTCTTCACGATCCAACCGATCAAGCACCGAAACTACGGCACCTCCGAGTTCGAGCACACGTTCAGCTCGATAACGATCCCCGGACTCCGATCCAGCAAAGTGTCGGGGAAGAGTTCCGTCAGCACGGCGGCGTGGTGACGATCTTGATGAACTACAGCAGAAGGGCTTCGCCTAAACTCCGCTACAGTATTATCAAGGAATATGGTTGCAGGGGGCACCGCACACGGCTAAGGAATAGATCACGTGGATCAACTTGTGTGTCTTTGGGGTGTCTCTACCTCAGTATATAAAGGAGCCAAGGGGGGAGGGGGCGCCGGCCAGGGAGAGAGGCGCAGGAGGAGTCCTACTCCTTCCGGGAGTAGGACTCCCCCCCAATCCTATTCCAACTAGGATTCCCAAGGGGGAAAGGGGGAGAAGGGTGGCCGGCCACCTCTCCTAGTCCTAATAGGACTAGGGGAAGGGGGGAGGCGCGCAGCTCTTGTGGGCAGCCCTTTCACCTTTCCACTAAGGCCCATGAAGGCCCATATGGCTCCCGGGGGGTTCCGGTAACCTCCCGGTAACCCGGTAAAATCCCGATTTCACCCGGAACACTTCCGATGTCCAAACATAGGCTTCCAATATATCAATCTTTACATCTCGACCATTTCGAGACTCCTCTTCATGTCCGTGATCACATCCGGGACTCCGAACAACCTTCGATACATCAAAATGCATAAACTCATAATATAACTGTCATCGTAACCTTAAGCGTGCGGACCCTACGGGTTCGAGAACAATGTAGACATGACCGAGACATGTCTCCGGTCAATAACCAATAGCGGGACTTGGATGCCCATATTGGCTCCTACATATTCTACGAAGATCTTTATCGGTCAGACCGCATAACAACATACGTTGTTCCCTTTGTCATCGGTATGTTACTTGCCCGAGATTCGATCGTCGGTATCCAATACCTAGTTCAATCTCGTTACCGGCAAGTCTCTTTACTCGTTCTGTAATACATCATCTCACAACTAACATATTAGTTGTAATGCTTGCAAGGCTTATGTGATGTGTATTACCGAGAGGGCCCAGAGATACCTCTCCAACAATCGGAGTGACAAATCCTAATCTCGAAATACGCCAACCCAACATCTACCTTTGGAGACACCTGTAATGCTCCTTTATAATCACCCAGTTACGTTGTGACATTTGGTAGCACCCAAAGTGTTCCTCCGGCAAATGGGAGTTGCATAATCTCATAGTTATAGGAACATGTATAAGTCATGAACAAAGCAATAGCAACATACTAAATGATCGGGTGCTAAGCTAATGGAATGGGTCATGTCAATCAGATCATTCAACTAATGATGTGACCTCGTTAATCAAATAACAACTCATTGTTCATGGTTAGGAAACATAACCATCTTTGATTAACAAGCTAGTCAAGTAGAGGCATACTAGTGACACTTTGTTTGTCTATGTATTCACACATGTATTATGTTTCCGGTTAATACAATTCTAGCATGAATAATAAACATTTATCATGATTATAAGGAAATAAATAATAACTTTATTATTGCCTCTAGGGCATATTTCCTTCATAAACGTGTTTGGTGCTCAACATTGGAGCAATTTTAACCGCTAGATAACATGATTTGACAGTCGAGATGGTTTGGATCTGCCCATTTGGATCTTTTTATATTGGTATAGATGAATCTATGGCTAGTAATAGAGTTTATGAACCATAGAAAAATTGGAATACAGTAGGTTTAACACCAATATAAACAAAGAATACAGTACCTTAATTGGTGGTTTGTTTTCTTTTACTAACGGAGCTCACGAGATTTTCTTTTAAGTTTTGTGTTGTGAAGTTTTCAAGTTTTGGGTAAAGAATTGATGGATTATGGAACAATGAGAGGCAAGAGCCTAAGCTTGGGGATGCCCAAGGCACCCCAAGGTAAAATCCAAGGACAACCAAAAGCCTAAGCTTGGGGATGCCCCGGAAGGCATCCCCTCTTTCCTCTTCTTCTATCGGTAACTTTACTTGAGGCTATATTTTTATTGACCACATGATATGCGTTTTGCTTGGAGCGTCTTGTATAATTTGAGTCTTTGATTTTTAGTTTACCACAATCATCCTTGTTGTACACACCTTTTGGGAGAGACACGCATGAATCGAAATTTATTAGAATACTCTATGTGCTTCACTTATATCTTTTGAGCTAGATAATTTTGCTCTAGTGCTTCGCTTATATCTTTTAGAGCACGGTGGTGGTTTTATTTTATAGAAATTATTGATCTCCCATGCTTCACTTATATTATTTTGAGAGTCCTTTAGAAGAGAATGGTAATTTTCTTTGGTTATGAATTTAGTCCTAATATGATAGGCATCCAAGATCGGTATAATAAAAACTATCATAAAAAGTGCATTGAATACTATGAGAAGTTTGATACTTGATGATTGTTTTGAGATATAAAGGTGGTAATATTAGAGTGAGCTAGTTGAGTAGTTGTGAATTTGAGAAATACTTGTTCTAAAATTTGTGATTCCCGTAGCATGCACGTATGGTGAACCATTATGTGATGAAGTCAGAGCATGATCTATTTATTGATTGTCTTCCTTATGAGTGGCTGTCGGGAACGAGCGATGGTCTTTTCCTACCAATCTATCCCCCTAGGAGCATGCGTGTATTACTTTGTTTCGATAACTAATAGATTTTTACAATAAGTATGTGAGTTCTTTATGACTAATGTTGAGTCCATGGCTTATACGCACTCTCACCCTTCCACCATTGCTAGCCTTTCTAGTACCGCGCAACTTTCGCAGGTACCATAAACCCACCATATACCTTCCTCAAAACAGCCACCATACCTACCTATTATGGCATTTCCATAGCCATTCCGAGATATATTGCCATGCAACTTTCCACCATTCTGTTTGTTATGACACGCTTCATTATTGTCATATTAATTTGCATGATGATGTAGTTGACATCATATTTGTGGCAAAGCCACCATTCATAATTCTTTCATACATGTCACTCATGAGTCATTGCACATCCCGGTACATCGCTGGAGGCATTCACATAGAGTCATATTTTGTTCTAAGAATTGAGTTGTAAGTAAATAAAGTGTGATGATCATCATTATTAGAGCATTGTCCCAAGTGTGGAAAGGATGATGGATACTATGATTTCCCCACAAGTCGGGATGAGTCTCCGGACGAAAAAAAGAGTCTATAAAAAAAGAGAAAAGAAGGCCCAAATAAACAAATAAAAAAAGAGAGAAAAAGAGAGAAGGGACAATGCTACTATCCTTTTTCCACACTTGTGCTTCAAAGTAGCACCATGATCTTCATGATAGAGAGTCTCATATGTTATCACTTTCATATACTAGTGGGAATTTTAGATTATAGAACTTGGCTTGTATATTCCAATGATGGGCTTCCTCAAAATGCCCTAGCTCTTCGTGAGCGAGCAAGTTGGATGCACACCCACTTAGTTTCTTTAGTGCATCTGTTGCATGGCAATCCCTACTCACTCACATTGATATCTATTGATGGGCTTCTTCATAGCCCATTGATACTCCTAGTTTATGTGAGACTATCTTCTCCTTTTTGTCTTCTCCACAACCACCATTCTATTCCACATATAGTGTTATGTCCATGGCTCACGCTCATGTATTGCGTGAAGATTGAAAAAGTTTGAGAACATCAAAAGTATGAAACAATTGCTTGGCTTGTCATCGGGGTTGTGCATGATTTAAATACTTTGTGTGGTGAATATACAGCATAGCCAAACTATATGATTTTGTAAGGATAACTTTCTTCGGCCATGTTATTTTGAGAAGACATAATTGCTTAGTTAGTATGCTTGGAGTATTATTATTTTTATGTCAATATTAGACTTTTGTCTTGAATCTTTCGGATCTGAATATTCATGCCAAAATAAAGAGAATTACATTGAGAATTATGTTAGGTAGCATTCCACATCAAAAATTCTGTTTTTATCATTTACCTACTCGAGGACGAGCAGGAATTAAGCTTGGGGATGCTTGATACATCTCCAACGTATCTATAATTTTTTTATTGTTCCATGCTGTTATATTATCTATTTAGGATGTTAATGGGCTTTATTTTACACTTTTATATTATTTTTGGGACTAACCTATTAACCCAAGGCCCAGTGCAAATTGCTGTTTTTTTGCCTATTTTAGTGTTTCACAGAAAAGGAATATCAAACGGAGTCCAAATGGAATGAAACCTTCGGGAACGTGATTTTTGGAACAAACGTGATCCAGAGGACTTGGAGAGGACGTCAAGAAACAACCGAGGAGGCCACGAGGCAGGGGGCGCGCCTACCTCCTGGGCTCGCCCTCCCATCTTGATGGCCCCTCGTGGCTCAACCGACCTACTTCTTCCTCCTATATATACTCATTTACCCTGAAAACATACGGGAGCACCACGAAACCCTATTTCCACTGCCGCAACCTTCTGTACCCAAGAGATCCCATCCTGGGGCCTTTTTGGGAGCTCCGCCGGAGGGGGCATCGATCACGGAGGGCCTCTACATCAACTCCATGGCCCCTCCGATGATGTGCGAGTAGTTTACTTCAGACCTTCGGGTCCATAGTTATTAGCTAGATGGCTTCTTCTCTCTCTTTGGATCTCAATACAAAGTTATCCTCGATCTTCTTGGAGATCTATTCGATGTAACTCTTTTTGCGGTGTGTTTGTCGAGATCCGGTGAATTGTGGGTTTATGATCAAGTCTATCTATGAACAATATTTGATTCTTCTCTAAAATCTTTTATGTATATTGGTTATCTTTGCAAGTCTCTTTGAATTATCAGTTTGGTTTGGCCTGCTAGATTGATCTTTCTTGTAATGGGAGAAGTGCCTAGCTTTGGGTTCAATCTTGCGGTGCTCGATCCCAGTGACACAAAAGGAAACGACACGTATTGTATTGTTGCCATCGAGGATAAAAAGATGGGGTTTATATCATATTGCTTCAGTTTATCCCTCTACATCATGTCATCTTACCTAATGTGTTACTCTGTTCTTATGAACTTAATACTCTAGATGCATGCTGGATAGCGGTCGATGTGTGGAGTAATAGTAGTAGATGCAGGCAGGAGTCGGTCTACTTGTCACAGACGTGATGCATATATACATGATCATGCCTAGATATTCTCATAATTATTCGCTTTTCTATCAATTGCTCGACAGTAATTTGTTCACCCACCGTAATACTTATGCTATCTTGAGAGAAGCCACTAGTGAAACCTATGGCCCAAGGGTCTATTCTCCATTACATTAATCTTCCGTCAACAAGCTATTTCAATTACTGTTTATTTTGCAATCTTTACTTTTAATCTTTACCATAAATATACCAAAAATATTACCTTATCATCTCTATCAGATCTCACTCTTGTAAGTGACCATGAAGGGATTGACAACCCCTTTATCGCGTTGGTTGCGAGGTTCTTATTTGTTTGTGTAGGTACGAGGGACTTGCGTGTGGCCTCCTACTGGATTTATACCTTGGTTGTCAAAAACTGAGGGAAATGCTTATGCTACTTTGCTGCATCACCCTTTCCTCTTCAAGGGAAAACTAACGCAGTGCTCAAGAGGTAGCAGTAAGAGGAGCAATCGGAGTGCTAATAAAATCATTATTGTTGGTATTGGAAAAATCACACAATTTAGTATCATCTTGAGCCATCGTGACAAGTAAGCAATCCAACACACGAGCACACAAGAAGCAAGCAAAAAGAGACGAACTAGAAAAGAGAAGGGGAACGGAAAAAGTGGGCGAATAAAACGACAAGGGTGAAGTGGGGGAGATGAAAATAAGAGGCAAATGACAAATAATGTAATGCGAGGGATAAGAGTTTGTGATGGGTACTTGGTATGTCTTGACTTGTGCGTAGACTCCCCGGCAATGGCGACATAAATCCTTCTTGCTACCTCTTGAGTACTGCGTTGGTTTTCCCTTGAAGAGGAAAGGGTGATGCAGCAAAGTAGCGTAAGTATTTCCCTCAGTTTTTGAGAACCAAGGTATCAATCCAGTAGGAGGCCACATGCAAGTCCCTCGTACCTACACAAACAAATAAGAACCACGCAACCAACTCGATAAAGGGGTTGTCAATCCCTTCACGGTTACTTACGAGAGTGAGATCTGATAGAGATGATAAGGTAATATTTTTGGTATTTTTATGATAAATATTAAAAGTAAAGATTGGAAAATAAACGGTAATAGAAATAACTTCTTGACGGGAGATTAATATAATGGAGAATAGACCCGGGGGCCATAGGTTTCACTAGTGGCTTCTCTCAAGATAGCATAAGTATTACGGTGGGTGAACAAATTACTGTCGAGCAATTGATAGAAAAGCGAATAATTATGAGAATATCTAGGCATGATCATGTATATAGGCATCACGTCCGTGACAAGTAGACCAACTCCTGCCTGCATCTACTACCATTCCTCCACACATCGACCGCTATCCAGCATGCATCTAGAGTATTAAGTTCATAAAAACAGAGTAACGCATTAGGTAAGATGACATGATGTAGAGGGATAAACTCAAGAAATATGATATAAACCCCATCTTTTTATCCTCGATGGCAACAATACAATACATGTCGTTTCCCTTTCTGTCACTGGGATCGAGCACCGCAAGATTGAACCCAAAGCTAAGCACTCCTCCCATTGCAAGAAAGATCAATCTAGTAGGGCAAACCAAACTGATAATTCGAAGACACTTGCAAAGATAACCAATCATACATAAAAGATTTCAAAGAAGAATCAAATATTGTGCATAGATAATCTTGATCATAAACCCACAATTCATCGGATTTCGACAAACACACCGCAAAAAGAGTTACCTCGAATAGATCTCCAAGAAGATCGAGGAGAACTTTGTATTGAGATTCAAAGAGAGAGAAGAAGCCATCTAGCTAATAACTATGGACCCGAAGGTCTGAAGTAAACTACTCACACATCATCGGAGGGGGCATGGAGTTGATGTAGAGGCCCTCCGTGATCGATGCCCCCTCCGGCGGAGCTTCGGAAAAGGCCCCAAGATGGGATCTCTTGGGTACAGAAGGTTGCGGCGGTGGAAATAGGGTTTCGTGGTGCTCCTGGATGTTTTCGGGGTATATCAACATATATAGGAGGAATAAGTAGGTCGGTTGAGCCACGAGGGGGAGGGCGCGCCTAGGGGGTAGGCGCACCCCCCTGCCTCGTGGCCTCCTCGGTTTTCTTGACGTCCACTCCAAGTCCTCTCGATCACGTTTGTTCCAAAAATCACACTCCCGAAGGTTTCATTCTGTTTGGACTCCGTTTGATTTTCCTTTTCTGCGAAACACTGAAATAGGAAAAAAACAGCAATTTGCACTGGGCCTTGGGTTAATAGGTTAGTCCCAAAAATAATATAAAAGTGTATAATAAAGCCCATTAAACATCCAAAACATAATATATAATAGCATGGAACAATAAAAAATTATAGACACGTTGGAGACGTATCACCTCCCAACAAGCGCTATTGTTTAACGCCCCTAGCTAGGCATGAAAGCAAGAATAGATCTAAGTATTGTCATCTTTGGTATGCAATCCATAAGTGGCTCTCATAATAGATTCATAAGGTAATTTAATTTTCTTTGTAGGAAAGTGTTCCATGCCTTTCCTTAACGGAAATTGGAATCTAATATTTCCTTATTTCATATCAATAATTGCACCAATCGTTCTAAGGAAAGGTCTACCAAGAATAATAGGACATGTAGGATTGCAATCTATATCAAGAACAATGAAATCTGCGGGCACACATAATTCCTATTTGCAACAATAAGAACATCATTAATCCTTCCCATAGGTTTCTTAATGGTGAAATCTGCAAGATGCAAATTTAAAGAACAATCATCAAATTCACGGAAACCTAACACATCACACAAAGTTTTTGGAATCATTGAAACACTAGCACCCAAATCACATAAAGCATAACACTCATGATCTTTAACCTTAATTTTAATAGTAGGTTCCCACTCATCATAAAGTTTTCTGGGCATAGAGACTTCTAATTCAAGTTTCTCTTCATAAGATTGCATTAAAGCATCAATGATACGTTTGGTAAAAGCTTTATTTTGACTATAAGCTTGAGGAGAATTTAACATGGATTGCAACAAGGAAATACAATCTATCAAAGAGCAATTATCATAATAAAATTCCTTGAAATCCAAAATAGTGGGTTCATTGCTATGTAAAGTTTTGACCTCTTCAATCTCACTTTTACCGATTTTTGCATCAAGATCTAAAAACTTTGAATTATTGGGACGCCTTTTTAACTAAAGTTGACTCATCTCCAGTCCCGTCTTTATCAAGATTCGTATTGGCAAACAAAGACTTAAAAGGGGACACATCAATCACTTTTAGATCTTCAACATTATTATCATGAAAACTAGAAGAACACGCTTTTACGAAGCAATCCTTTTTAGCACGCATCCTAGCGGTTCTTTCTTTGCACTCATAAATGGAAATTCTCATGGCTTTGAGAAACTAATTGATATCATGCTTAGGTGGAATAGATCTAAGTTTCAAGGAATCAACATCAAGAGAAATTCTACCCATGTTCCTAGCCAACTCATCAATCTTAGGCAATTTTTCTTCAAGCAAAGCATTGAAATTCTTTTGAGAAATCATAAATTCTTTAACACTAATCTCAAAATCAAAGGGAATCTTATTAAAATTTCCATAAGAGTTGTTGTAGGAATTACCATAATTATTAGAGAAATTACTAGGGAACGGCCTAGAATTAAGGTTTCCTCTATACGCGTTGTTACCAAAATTGTTCCTACCAACAAAATTCATGTCCATAGATTCATTATTATTTTCAATCAAAGTAGACAAGGGCATATCATTAGGATCATAAGAAACACTCTTATTAGCAAATAACTTCATAAGTTCATCCATCTTTCCACTCAAAACATTAATCTCTTCTATCGCATGAACCTTTTTACTAGTAGATCTATCGGTGTGCCATTGAGAATAATTAACCATAATATTATCTATGAGTTTAGTAGCTTCTCCTAAAGTGATTTCAATAAAAGTGCCTCCTGTGGCCGAATCTAAAACATTTCTAGAAGCAAAATTCAATCCAGCATAAAAATTTTGTATAATCATCCATAAATTCAAACCATGTGTAGGGCAATTGCATGTCATTAATTTCATCCTCTCCCAAGATTGTGCAACATGCTCATGATCAAGTTGCTTAAAATTCATAATATTGTTTCTAAGAGAGATGGTCTTAGCGGGAGGAAAATACTTAGAGATAAAAGCATCTTTGCACTTATTCCATGAATCAATACTATATTTAGGCAAAGAGGTGAACCAAGTTTTATCACGATCTCTAAGCGAAAACGGAAATAGCTTCAATTTAACAATATCATTATCCACATATTTCTTCTTTTTCATATCACATAAATCAACAAAGCTGTTTAGATGAGTAGCGACATCTTCACTAGGAAAGCCAGCAAATTGATCTTTCATGACAAGTTTCAGCAAATCAATATTAATTTCACAAGATTCAGCATCGGTAAGAGGAGCAATCAGAGTGCTAATAAAATCATTATTGTTGGCAATGGAAAAGTCACACAATTTAGTATTATCTTGAGCCATCATGATAAACAATCAATCCTACACAAAATCACACAAGAGGCAAGCAAAAGAAGGCGAACGGAAAAGGGGCGAATAAAACGGCAAGGGTGAAGTGGGGGAGAGGAAAATGAGAGGCGAATGGAAAATAATGTAATGTGAGGGATAAGAGTTTGTGATGGGTACTTGGTATGTCTTGACTTGTGCGTAGATCTCCCTGACAACTGTGCCAGAAATCTCTCTTGCTACCTCTTGAGCATGCGTTGGTTTTCCCTTGAAGAGGAAAGGGTGATGCAGCAAAATAGCGTAAGTATTTCCCTCAGTTTTTGAGAACCAAGGTATCAATCCAGTAGGAGACTACACGCAAGTCCCTCATACCTGCACAAACAATCAAGAACCTTGAAACCAACGCGATAAAGGGGTTGTTAGTCCCTTCACGGCCACTTGCAAAAGTGAGATCTGATAAAGATAATAAGATAAATATTTTTGGTATTTTTGTTGTATAGATTGAAAAGTAAAGATTGCAAAATAAACGGCGATAGAAATGGCTAGTTGTCGGGAGAATAATATAATGGAGAATAGACCCGGGGGCCATAGGTTTCACTAGTGGCTTCTCTCAACATAGCATATTCTACGGTGGGTGAACAAATTACTGTCGAGCAATTGATAGAAAAGTTCATAGTTATGAGAATATCTAGGCATGATCATGTATATAGGCATCACATCCGTGACAAGTAGACCGAAACAATTCTGCATCTACTACTATTACTCCATGCATCGACCACTATCCAGCATGCATCTAGAGTATTAAGTTCATACGAACAGAGTAACGCATTAGGCAAGATGACATGATGTAGAGGGATAAACTCAAGCAATATGATATAAACCCCATGTTTTTATCCTCGATGGCAACAATACAATACGTGTCGTTTCCTTTTCTATCACTGGGATCAAGCACCGCAAGATTGTACCCAAAGCTAAGCACTTCTCCCATTGCAAGAAAGATCAATCTAGTAGGCCAAACTAAACAAATAATTCGAAGAGACTTGCAAAGATATTTAAATCATGCATATAAGAATTCAGAAAAGAATCAAATATTGTTCATAGATAATCGTGATCATAAACCCACAATTCATTGGATCTCAACAAACACACCGCAAAAAGAATTACATCGAATAGATCTCCAAGAGAATCGAGGAGAACTTTGTATTGAGATCCAAAGAGAGAGAAGAAGCCATCTAGCTAATAACTATGGACCTGAAGGTCTGTGGTAAACTACTCACACATCATCGGAGAGGCTATGGTGTTGATGTAGAAGCCCTCCGTGATCGATTCCCCCTCCAGCAGAGCATCGGAAAAGACCCCAAGATGGGATCTCACCGGTACAGAAGGTTGAAGTGGTGGAAATAGGGTTTCGTGGTGCTCCTCGATGTTTTCAGGGTATATGAGTATATATAGGCGAAAGAATTAGGTCGGTGGAGCCACGAGGGGACCATGAGGGTGGGGGCGTGCCCTCCTGCCTCGTGGCTTCCTCACTGCTTTCTTGACGTCCACTCCAAGTCTCCTGGATTGCGTTTGTTCCAAAAAGGATCCTCGTGAAGGTTTCATTCCGTTTGGATTCCATTTGATATTCCTTTTCTGCGAAACACTGAAATAGGCAAAAAACAGCAATTTGCACTGGGCCTTCGGTTAATAGGTTAGTCCCAAAAATAATATAAAGGTGCATAATAAAGCCCACTAAACATCCAAAACAGATAATATAATAGCATGGAACAATCAAAAATTATAGATACGTTGGAGATGTATCATTGGTCAAAGTGATGGCCATCCATGCGACCCCGGAGATGGGCTAGCTCGCCAATAATCACGCAAGTAGCTAGTCCCCGAAGACAACCACTGCATGCATGTGGCCCAAACATTTGTATGGAGAGGTGTGTTTTTGAGTAACAATGAACAACTTTGATGTGGCACCGTGATTTCGAACTAGAAATCCCCACACTGAGTGAGGGTTAGGTTGACGATGCATATGTATGTTACACCACACTTCAAGCCAACGACGGGGGTTCATATATGCATGCATGCATGCATAGTATATGCGCTCAAACTTAATTAGGTGTCAATCTCACCATGACCTATACTACGATAACACTAACCAAATGAAGAATCCGCCATGGTAACCTATCTTGTTGTTGGTCAAGGTGATCATGGATGTCCACGCCGCCCGAAAAGGAACTGCAGTAATCTTGAATAGGAATCCTATAGCGATAAAAAGAATCCCCATAAAAATACCACTAGATCGAGCACCAGTGATTTTGTATCCGGTCGAAATCTTGGGGCCCACAAATATATAGGCTTGTCGCTGATAAGCACACGAGGGAGTGTATCGTTCGAAGGAAACCACTACATGCATATATATGGAGGTGATGCGTGCATGCATGTTTGAATACACAACATTGATCTGGCGCCTGTGTCAAAAATCGTACACTAGCTCCCCACACAGAGCGACATCGGTTCATGATGGTGTCGTTGTACTAGCCACTTCGACTCGATGGGAGGGATTCATGCGTACACATGCATATGTGTGTGATCAAAGTGTATCATGCATGTCATCCCAGAGCAAAACTAATAATCCCCTCCTAAGTCAAATTAACCTCTCTTGTTGTCAGGCAAAAAGAAGTGATGGACCAAGCGGGCCCACAGATGGAAAGCATCGATATCGCTGATAACCGCTTAAGTGGGTGCGAGAGGACAACCACCACCGCTTTGCATGTGGGCCAAACATATATATGTTGAATACCCAAAATGCACAACTTTGATGTGCCACATGCCTCAAAAACCATAAACCATGCACCCACACAGAGCGAGGTTCATATCAAGCGTACTACATATGATGGTCCCCTTCCCCCCTCTTCACCGCATACTATATGCTCCTGCCGTAATATATGTACAACCCAAAAGAATCCTCATCGATGGTGAAATTAGTTAACCTCCCCGGATGTAGGTCAAAGTGATGCATGCATGCATCAACGATGGCCTCGTGGGCCCATGGATGGAAGCGTCACACGTGAGTGTCCTAGCTAGGATATATATGCAGGTGGCACAAAAAGGTGTTGTGTGATGTTTGAATAACCAATTTCACAATTTTGATGTGGCACGTGCCTCGATAACCAAAAATTCCGGACACTGAGTGAGGTGTACTTGTTCACGGACGCATACGTATAGTATATATGCTAGTCCCCTCCCACCTCTTCGACGCGTACTATATACCACCATAACACAAACAAAAAAGATTATACCTTGCTGGTCAAATTAACCACACTACCAACTATTCGTCAAAGTGATGGACGATGACCTCGCGGGCCCATAGAAAGCGTCACATGCGAGTATCGAGTGTCGTGTAAGACAACCATCGACTGCATGTGGCCAAAACATTTATGTATGAAAGGGTTGTGTAATGCTTTAAATAACAATTTCACGACTCTGATGTGGCACCAGCCTGCCTAACAAAACGGCCAACCCACACGGTGACTCACAACTCGTAGTGTACTGCGAGCCACCCGCCACCCCCAGACGCACAGACCCACACACACACCGTGAATCCACCGCAACTATGATGCGTGTTAAATTAATTATCATGCAGTGAACATACATGTTACCAAAGGAGGGACGTTTTAATTTCAAAAAATTCACAGAGATCATTAAGACGTTTTAGTACATTGATTGATTGATTTTCTATGGGTATAATGTGCAAAAATCAAATTTGAGCTACATGCACACGTGACAGTGCACCTAAATGGATTGCAAAAACACATGTGTCTCACTGGGTGCATGTTTACTCCCCGTGCAACAAATTTCAAACATTGAGAATCTTAATTTTTAAATTCTAGTACATCCAAAACTTATTTGAAGTTTATGAAACTTATCATGTTGTCATATGGACACCAATACAAAGTGGCATTGTACTTTTTTGGTCAAATTTGAGACCAGTTTTGATGTAATCTTTATCTAATTACAGGCGGGAGATTATTAATAATTGGGAACCAATATCCCAAATGGTTTATTTATTCAAACCGTGAGCGTTAGACCAACAGTGGATATGTGCCATGCTTCGGTTAAGCTATAAAGCGACATCATTAATCATCCAAATAGAAAAACAATATACGTGCCACCGCGCGACCCATGTGGCGTGCGAGGAGGCGTGAGTTGATGGGACACATGCGAGCAGTCCGCCGCCCAGGTAGACGGTGAGGCGTGCGTGCAGGTGTGTGAATTGACGGAGGCGTGCTCGCTGCGCAGTGTCATCGGGAGGCGTGCGAATAGCTATGTGAAACTTTGGTAGGCATGCCAGTAGTCCGGTGCGCAGGCTCATCGGGAGGCGAGCCATTGGTTTGACCGTCGCCCGCCTCTCTCCCATAACTCCCACTACTCCATACTAATGGTGCACCCGAGAGGCCGCACCACCCATCCTCGCTACACACACACAATCCTCTCTCTCCTCTTGCAACCTCGATGCCGCGCTCAGTCCTCAAAGCCGTTAGTGTATGAGGATGTCACCGAAGCGCCCCATCGGAGGGAGTGGCAACGCCGGGGCTACTAAAGCACTGGAGCACGGCGTGGAGATGGAGACAGAGGTTGCTGTCACCGCCGGCGAGTTATCGCTACACCCTGACGTCGTCGACGGCATCGAGCTTCCATAGCCGGAGGCGAAGTTCCACACCAACTCCGACGACCACTCCGGCGACCTCCCCCCCCCCTTCAACTCCGGCAAGTCTCCCACGACCACTCCGGCGACAACTCCGACGGCCACTCTGGCGATGACTCCGACGACGGTGGACAGCTAGTTAGTCATCTATACCCATTTATGTGTCAAATAGATCATAGGGTTTCTCTGGTTACTCCTCCTCCCCCTTTTTGTAATAGAAATCCTGTGGTTAT
>NC_041384.1:183690090-183720572 GCF_002162155.2 Triticum dicoccoides
TCCCCCCCCCCCTTCAACTCCGGCAAGTCTCCCACGACCACTCCGGCGACAACTCCGACGGCCACTCTGGCGATGACTCCGACGACGGTGGACAGCTAGTTAGTCATCTATACCCATTTATGTGTCAAATAGATCATAGGGTTTCTCTGGTTACTCCTCCTCCCCCTTTTTGTAATAGAAATCCTGTGGTTATGCTCTCCCAATCCATGAAATCTGAGTAAGTTTCGTTAGATCCGTGTAGTGTATTGATTGTTTGAATGGTAAACGTGATAAGTGATTAGTTGTTTCATCTGTGCAAATGATTTCTGCTAGTAATCCGAATAGGGTTAGTGTTCGTGCTAATAATTCCTAGCCAGGACTTGACAATTGATTTTGAATGACCTACATATCTTTGTGCCATTATTTTCTTCAAGATTGGTCTATACATAGACGACTGTGCTTAAAAATTGAACCATAATCTCTGAATATGTATAAATAAATTGTCGGTGTTCTCGAAACGGGGGTCCCGAGACTTTCCTGCCTGTGGCCCATGGCGTGACTCTGCGAGCGGGTCTGTACGGCCCATCTTCACCAGCAAGCACTCAAGACTGTCGCGAGGGGCCAAGCCTCGCAGGCGGACGACCCTCAGGAGCGGCCTCACCAGGCCGGCTCACGAGGGCTGCAGAGTTCAAGGCGAGGCAGACCTCGCGAGGTTCCAGTGACGTGAGCCATGACGACCAAGGCCAGGCGGGCGCCAGCACGCATAGTGTCCTTGTTTCCCTTTGGTGCTAAGGGAGCAAGCTCAGGCGCGGAGAACCGAGGCGTCAAGCACAGGTTTCCATATTGGTGCAACGAGACCAAGACCAGCAGGACGGCAGTAAGGAGGTCACCATGGAGCCCAAGACGGCGTCACCACCAGAGCCTTTGGCAGGAGAAGACTGCTTTTGTTAGGATAACTTGTACTAGTTGTCCCCCTTCAAATTGGCCGTTGTGGGATCCCTTCCCGCTCAATATTTGGGAAGAGGACCAAGGCCACTATAAATAGGACTAGCCACCACCGTAGCCAGGAGGTCGACCTCATCTTAGACTAGAACTAGTTCATCCCCACAACCACATCCACTAAGCACAAGAACACCTCTCCTCAGGAGGCTGTTCTTCCCCTTGTACTATTCATCCTCAGCCCAAGAGGCAATCCACCACACCACACTGGAGTAGGGTATTACACCACAACGGTGGCCCGAACCAGTAAAAATCTTGTGTCCTTTGTGTTGCGAGTTCGTCGAGTTAGTTCGTAAGATCTTAGCTGAGTTAGGATGTGGATTGGTAGGGGGAAATCTTCGCGTGCACCCTGGTGTTTGAACCTTGAGGGTTTTGCCGGAACCCGTGATCCGACATTTGGCGCGCCAGGTAGGGGTGCACCGAAGCTTCCCTTCTATCGCTCCGTGTCTCGTTGCTCCATCATCTCCATGTCGGACGCTCGCCGCGCTCGGGCTGAGTGCCTGGCTGCCCTCGCCGCCCGCGTTGCTCAGACGGCTCCCATCGGCGGGCCGCCCCATCATTCTCCGTCGCCTGCCACCAACGCAGCCATCGGCCCGGCGGGGAACGAGCAGCAAGCATCCTCGCTGCACCCCTTGGTGCGGCGGGACTGCCGCACCGCCACTCCATCGCTGAGCCCGGCCAGTTCCTCGTCACATGCTCGTCGCTCTCCTGTGGACACGCAGGCTACTTTGTGCATGGCGCGCGAGCTCCTGCGCTGCCGCCCAATCGACGACCTCTACGAGGGCTGGCTCGGCCGCATCATCGAGCTTGTCAGCGCCGCAGGGGGCTCCCCTGCACCGTCCCTCTCGCCACCTCGCCCTCCGCCAGCCGCGGGCGACGTGGCCCACGAAGCGCCTCCACCACCTCTGCCCCAAGACGGAGTCTTGGCACCCAGGCGCACGGCCCCACGGCGCAACCTGCCATGTCCGACGCCCGTGCAAGAAGAAAGAAGCTGCCAAGAAGTCCCTCGGCTGTGAGAAAACGCCCCGCGCTCCGTGCGCCACCACGACAAAACCGCGTGCCACCTGCGGCGGCAGTGCGCGGACCCCATCAAGGACAAGTCCTCCACCAGCGCACAGTCCCGGTGACCACGGCAGGCTGCCGCGCCTTCACCCCTAAGCTGCATAGCGTCACTTGGCCGGGCAAGTTCAAGCCAGATCTGCCACCTCGCTATGACGGCACCCCCGACCCCACGGAGTTCCTGCAGCTCTATGAGCTGAGCATCGAGGTAGCCAACGGCGATGAGAAAGTCATGGTGAACTGGTTTCCCCTGGCTCCTGAATCTGCCTCCAGGCTTGATCTCCTCCTGGGACGAGATGCGCGACCGTTTTGTTGCCAACTTCCAGGGCACTCGCGACTGCCCACCGGCTGCGGGTGACCTACGCCGCGTCAAGCAACAACCAGGAGAGACCCTCCTGAAGTACATCCAACGCTTCAACAATGTTCGCCTCAAGATCCCCAAGGTGACGGACGAGGCCATCATCTCTGCGTTTTCCGATGGCGTCCGCGACGTCAAGATGAAGAAGGAGCTCGCCATCCACGATGAGCTGTGCACATCTCTGGAGCTCTTCAACCTGGCGACCAAGTGCGCAAGAGCTGAGGAGGGGCGCCTCTCCCTCCTCGAGCTCCCAGCTGCGGACCAAGAGGAGAAGAAAGCCAAGGCCAAAGACGTGAAGCGCAAGGGAGCGTCCATGCTCGCGGCGGAGCCAGACACAAAGCGCGGCAGGGACCAGCCCGAGCTATCCAAGAGCAGCCGACCGTTTTGCACCTTCCATAACCTGCATAGCCACAACACCAGCGACTGTCAAGAGCTCAGAGCCATTCGAGAAGGACGCTTCGGTCGACGCCCCAAGCGCAACGACCGGGGCTACGGCCGAGGAGGAGGACGTGGTGGCGAACGTCGGGATGACCATGGCCCGCGCCAGGAGTGGCGCGACTGGTCTTGTGAGGACCACTGGCAGGATCAGCCTCGCGAGGGCGCCTCGAGGGATTAGCCTCGTGTGGATCATCCTTAGGGCAACACCGGTCTTCCTCCACTACCGCCACCACCAAGAAGCAATGACGACCACCACCAAGACGAGGGGGCTGGGGGCTTCCAGGAGCCGCAGGCCATCGCCTGCATCTTGGGCGGACCTCAAGCCCCAGCCTCATAGCGTATCTTCAAACAGTTTGCTCGTGAGGTGAATGTAGTCCTCCCCAAGCTCGAGGCCACGCGCCCGCTCAGGTGGTCCCAGTGCGCCATCACGTTCAGCTCAACAGACCAGCTCAACTGCGCGGCTACTTCTGGCGTCCTCCTGATGCTTTGTTCACCCGTCATCAGCAACGTGCAAGTTACCAAGACCCTCATCGACGGCGGTGCAGGACTCAACGTCCTGTCCGTCGAGACGTTCGACAGCCTCCAAGTGTCGTATGATCAGCTTCAGCCCACCAAGGCTTTCTCAGGAGTGACCGACGGCTCCACCACGCCGATCGGTCAGGTCCACCTCCCAGCCACCTTCGGACAGCACAACAACTACCGCACCGAGCTCATCGACTTCGACGTCGCCCACATCCGTCTGCCATACAATGCCATCCTCGGGTATCCGGCCCTGGCCAAGTTCATGGCCGTGACGCACCACGGCTACAACGTCCTCAAGATGCTAGGAAGCGGTGGGATCATCACAGTCTCCTGCGAAGAAAGAGATGCGGTGTGCTCCCTCGAGCGCGCCTTCCAAGCAGCGTCAATCGAAGACCCCGGCCGCAGTGCAGGTTGGTACCATCCGGAGGTCGTCCCCAAGAAGAAGAAGCAGCAACTCCGTGTCGGACCTCGGGAGGGCGGCACCACAAGTGGCACCTCGTCAGGATCAGCGCCCGCACCTGGGGCACCTCCCTCTATCGCATAGGAAGGCGCGCCCGGCGCCCTCCTCGGGCAGGGCTCGGGGGCTCTCTTCTGGAGGGCCTCACACCTCGCCAACGTCACGAGGGAGGCGCTCGGGCACCACTTGGAGGCGTGTTTCACGGCACGTCTCCTTCAGGAGGACACTGGGCAAGGAGCGGCCGGTGCTCAGGAGTTCATCACCGAGGTATCTCAGGAGCTTCAGGAAGCAAGAGAAATATGCGGCGACCGCTGCCTACCTGGCGCTCCTCCCCACCCAGGCGAGGGTGGTGAGCTGCGCGTCTGCATCGACGTACCAGGGCTTAATTGAGCCGCTTCTCAGGAGCGCTTCTGGCCTTTGCGTGTTGGGCGCTGCGAAGTTCCACCTCACAGCTACGTTTGCATGCAGTTCGGCCTACCGAGCGTGGCCGCTGCCTTCCAGCGCAACCTGTGGAGCGTCATGGCGCGTTAGGAGGCCAGGCACCACGCAGTCCTGGCGGAGATGGAGACGGTCCTCAAGGAACCAACTGGATCCCCAGAGCCTCCCGAGGCTCAGGGCCCCGGTGGCCCATGAGGGGCAATCCCTTCGCCGTGTACCTTTAGCTGCCTCAACACCCCTTCATCAATGGAACCAGGTGACATTTTCCAAGTTCGTTTAGCTGGGAGCGCCTAGGTGGCTGCATTATTCCCAGGCCGCGTGGGTCCATCCCTGTGGCATGTATCTTTCCTTGTTTATGTCTTTAGCTTACTTGCTGAGGGCGCCCCTCGGGCTGCATCATCCCCAAGCCGCTCGGGCCGGACCCAGTGGCGCGTATCGTTATGCAATTACCTGAGCTAGGTTGCCTTTCATGCTTAATCTATCTATGACTATCACCTGCTTGATTGTCACCCATCATGGGTGCTACCTCTTGAGCACTGCGTTGGTTTTCCCCAAAGAGGAAGGGATGATGTAGCAAAGTAGCGTAAGTATTTCCCACAGTTTTTGAGAACCAAGGTATCAATCCAGTAGGAGGCTACGCGCTAGTCCGTCGTACCTGCACAAAACAAATAAATCCTCGCAACCAACGCAAATAGGGATTGTCAATCCCTATAAGGCCACTTACGAGAGTGAGATCTGATAGATATGATAAAGATAATATTTTTGGTATTTTTGTGATAAAGATGCAAAGTAAAATAAAGGCAAAGGAAATAGCAAAGGAAATAACTAAGTAGTAGGAGATCAATATGATAAAGATAGACCCGGGGGCCATAGGTTTCACTTGTGGCATCTCTCAAGAGCATAAGTATTCTACGGTTGGTGGCCAAATTACTATTGAGCAATTGAAAGAATTGAGCAAAGTTATGAGAATATCTAGGCATGATCATGTATATAGGCATCACGTCCGAGACAAGTAGACTGACTCCTGCCTGCATCTACTACTATTACTCCACTCATCGACCGCTATCCAGCATGCATCTAGAGTATTAAGTTAAAAACAGAGTAATGCCTTAAGCAAGATGATAAGATGTAGAGGGATAGACTCATGCAATATGAAGAAAACCCCATCTTGTTATCCTCGATGGAAACAATACAATACGTGCCTTGCTGCCCCTACTGTCACTGGGAAAGGACACCGCAAGATTGAACACAAAGCTAAGCACTTCTCCCATTGCAAGAAAGATCAATCTAGTAGGCCAAACCAAACTGATAATTCAAAGAGACTTGCAAAGATAACCAATCATACATAAAAGAATTCAGAGAAGATTCAAATATTATCCATAGATAGACTTGATCATAAACCCACAATTCATCGATCTCAACAAACACACCGCAAAAAGAAGATTACATCGAATAGTTCTCCACAAGAGAGGGGGAGAACATTGTATTGAGATCCAAAAAGAGAGAAGAAGCCATCTAGCTACTAACTATGGACCCGTAGGTCTGAGGTAAACTACTCACACTTCATCGGAGAGGCTATGGTGTTGATGTAGAAGCCCTCCATGATCGATGCCCCCTCCGCGGAGCTCCAGAACAGGCCCCAAGATGGGATCTCGTGGATACAGAAAGTTACGATGGTGGAATTAGGGTTTTGGCTCTGTATCTGGTCGTTTGGGGGTACGTGGATATATATAGGAGGAAGGAGTACGTCGGTGGAGCAACAGGGGGCCCACGAGGGTGGAGGGCGCCCCTGGGGGTGGGGGGGTAGGCGTGCCCCCTACCTCGTGGCCTCATCTTTTCTTTCTTGACATAGGGTCCAAGTCTCCCGGGTCTTGTTCGTTGAGAAAATCACGTTCCCGAAGGTTTCATTCCGTTTGGACTCCGTTTGATATTCCTTTTCTTCGAAACCCTAAAACAGGCAAAAAACAGCAATTTTGGGCCGGGCCTCCTGTTAATAGGTTAGTCCCAAAAATAATATAAAAGTGGATAATAAAGCCCAATAATGTCCAAAACTGTAGATAATATAACATGGGGCAATCAAAAATTATAGACACGTTGGAGACGTATTAGTGGGAGCCGCGCGCCGGTTGTCTTTCTTCAGGCCCCTTCGCGTGAGAGGATTAGGCACGGCGTCTGTGCTCGGACTCGTCCCTGCAGCGTCGATAAATCCAACCACCAAGCTCTGTCTCGCGGGATGGCCCCGTTCACGTCACCTCCTAGGGCCGTTGGTGCTTGGCTTTCTCACGCGATAACCTCAGGAAATTTGTTCAGCGCAGGTTGACTAACCACCTCACGGGACCAAGACAGCGAACAAGAATCAAGACCAGGCGCAAAACGCCTTGAGGTAGGGCCTCGTGAGTCCCGCGCTGGCTCACGAGTGCCCAGACACACCTCGTCTTGCCCTGTCGTGCAAGCCACGTGTCAGGGCGGGGCTATACACGCCCCCGGGGCTCTCCGCGGTAGGGAGTCCCCTCCCACGTACCAGTGGAAGCACCATGCTCCGCACTGGCAGTCGGCATTGCCAAGGAGCGGCTATGCCCGTGCAAGTGCGGAAGAGCCATGGTATGTCCTGGTGATAAACAACTAAGGGCGGCCTCACGGCCGTATCAACCTCGGGGAGCCTCCGGGCTCAGTGTCTGGCCTCAACGCAACGCCTCCCCTCGGGAGAGCCGCGCGAGGGGGCTGGGCATGGGGGCTACGCTCGGGTCACGGGCAATCGTACGCCACCCCGCTAGGTCCCTCGGACCTGGTCGTCGCGCGCCCTCCCTAGCGGAGTTAAAGTATGAAGGTCGTTTGAACTTCAAGGGGAACTCCTGAGCATCGCAACTCAAGAGCCTAACTGACCACGTAGCCCCTCACTCCTTGGTCCGTCCTGGTCTCCGGTCGGCCCAACGGCGGTCGAGGTATGCGCGGGGTCGGGCCCTGCCGACGTAGAACACAAGCCCAACCATTGCATCTCCTTTCCACAAGCTGTTTGCACGTCAAGGGGGACTCCCGAGCATCGCGACTCAGGAGCCTAACTGGTCACATAGCCCCTCACTCCTTGGGTCTGTCCTGGTCTCTGGTCGGTCCAACGGCGGTTGAGGTATGCGCGGGGCCGGGCTCTGTCGACGTAGAACATAAAAGCAAATAGGAAGAAAATCGCAAAATCTCAAAGCAAATATTACAAGACATATTGTTCTCCGAATACCAAACACAAGTTTAAACGCCTCCATAAGGCACGCTGCATGCTGCAGGAGTTTCAAACAGGAAAGAAGCTGCAAGCCAGCCATCCCTCGATGCTGCCGGCACCTACAAGAGGTGCCCCCTCCTGGGTGGCGTCGTCTTCACCTGCACCACCAGTCAAGGCGCGGGGGCGAAGGTGTCAAACTTCTCCAGCAGGACTTCCACCTGACCCTTCACGGCTGCAGCGGCAGCCGCGCAACGCTCCTCGTCCACAAGCTCCAGCAGCTCGTCAAGGCAGGCGGCAGGATCGCGAAGATGGAGGTGGCTGAAGACGCACATCAGCACGGTTGAAGACGCGCATCAGCGCGGCTGAAGAAAGGTCGCAAGCCTCTGCCTCCGCCATGGGGCCGATGCCACGCACGACTTTCTCAAGCGCATCGACCAAGTAGGGAAGCAACTGGGCGGGGCCATCCTCATTGGTGGCCAATGGCTTTCCAAGCCCTTCTCATAGAGCGACTTCAGGGCCTCGCAGGACCTCTTCTCCAGAAGCGCGAAGGCCGCGCAGTCCTCAGCTAGAACATTCGCCTTGGCATCAAGATCGACCCGCTTCGCCTCCACCTTCCGCTCCTGCTCCTCCAGCCGGTTGCGTTCAGTGGCATGCGCCTTCACCAACTCCCCCAGCTCGGCGTCACGGTCCTTGATGGAGTCCTCTCGGGCCTTCATCTCCTCCTTCTTCGCTTGACGGCCGCGAGCTTCCTCTGCGCGCTCATCACGCAGACTCTTCATCTCGTTTTCCAGCGCCCGGCAGCGGTTGTGGGTGGCTTCGGCGTCCTTCATCGCCGCCTCGCGATCGGCCGTAGCTTGGGCGACGGCCTGCTTCTCCTTCTTGGAGGTCATCGCGGCATGGCTTAGCACCGCTCGGACTGCTGCGTCAGACTGAAGCCAGCCAGAGGCCAGCTCCAGGCGCCCGACTACCAGGCGCGGATCCATGCTCGGGAGATCTTCCCGCAGCTGAGACATCTCTGAAAGGGCACACTCCAAGACAGCAGAGGAGGCAGAAGAACCTGGGAGTAATGGCGCAGAAGGAGGAAGAGGCGTCATCACCATGGACTGAGAGGCAGGAGGCTCCTGAGCCTCTCAGACCTCTGCACCCGAGCCGGACACCAGCACCTCCTGAGCCAGCGGCGCTTCAGGGGCGGACTCCTCCCGAGAATGCTCCACCTGGCCTCGCGAGGATGGTCGCGCTGGAGAAGCACGAGCACCGTCCCCACCTTTGCTCATGGAGAGGGGCGCAGTCGCAGGAGGCAACCCGGACTCAAGCAGCACCACCTCGCTCTCCCTCCTCCTCTTCACCACAGGCGCCGGCCTGGTTGCACCACAAGGAAAAAGAGTCGGAAACAAGCACCAACAGCAAAGACAAGGGCGAAACGTCAAAAGGCAGTAGTATAAGCAAGAACAAGATGAAGCCCAAACACTTACTGGTCTACAGCAGCGCAGTCCACCCTCCGCTTGGTGAGCTTGAAGCCGGAGAGCTTCACAACCCGAGGCGCGGGCGCGCCAGCTCCGGGAGCATAAGCAGGAGCGGCGGTTGGGCCGGAAGCGGCTCCAGGTGGCTTTGGAACAGAAGCAGCATCCCGGGAGACCAACGCCGATCGGTCCCTCATCGGGACAACGAGCGGCTCCTCCCTCTCCAGGCAGTCTCTGGCCTTGTCGTCGTCAGGAAAGGCGTGGAGGATTTCAGCTTTACTCAAGGGGGAGGTCTCCCCCGTCCCTTCGGGGGTCACCTCCGAATCTTCCTCCTCCACTTCTTCCTCCCCGTGGGACTCACCAGAAGACAGCTCCACAGGCGTTGGCGCCGCAGGGGCCCCAGTGAGCACCGGTGGCACCAGTCCACGCCTGTCAAAGGTCGGCCTGGAGGCCACGATCGGCGCCCCGTCCTTGTGGCGGAACAAGGGAGTAAAGACATTCGGCGGATATCCTGATCATCCCCAACCAGGAGGCGGAGAGCTGCGGTCAGCTCCTCGTCGGACAAGGCCTCCGAGCTCAAGCGAACCATGTTCTCTTCATCCCCAAGTTCCCACAAGGGGCATGTGCGGGCTTGAAGCGGGGCCACGCGCAGCGCCAGGAATTCCCTCAGGAGCATGGCCCCTATAATCTTCGCCGCCTTCGCGTTGCCAGGCTTCAGGTCAGACTTCATCTGCTGCAGCACCAATGTCGCCCGCTCGTCGGTGAGCTTCACGCAGGACCACCCCTTATCGGACTGGGGCCTCTCCGTTGGTAGCGTCAAGCATGGGTGGATGCATTTAGCATCCATCATGGCCCACTTGCTCCGGAAGCCGTCGGCTTTCTTCCTTGTCTTTGAGATCGAGTTGGCCTTACCGGCTGCGATTAAATTGACACACTCGGAGGCATGACCCTTCTTGGCGTGAAGGAATAAGAAGTGGTGCAGAAGGGTCACGGACGGCATCACGCCAAGGTACGCCTCGCAGTAGTAGGCGGAGATCGACAAGAGAAGGATAGAGTTGGGATAAAGATGCAGCGCCTGCATCCCAAAGTGATCAAGGACCCTGTAAAAGAAGTCAGAGAAGGGAGGAACTAGCCCGGCGGCGATGCTGCTCGTGAAGAAGGGGTAGAAGGTGCTTCCCTCGGGCTCAGGCACGTCGGAGCCGGCCCGAAGTCTAGTCTTCCCCTTCTCGTTGCTTTCCCCCGCCGTCAGCAAGCGCGTGGCGGCGAGGTTCTTCTCTGAAACATTGGGCGCGTCGAGAGCCGGCTCGTACCAAGCCGACGACGAGGCGGGATTGACCCTCCGGGCGCCATTGGTCACCGACGCGGGAAGGATGTAGATCTGGAGATTTCGGAGGCAGGGGCAAGAAAGGGGACCTGAGCAAGGCGAAAGGAAGCAGTGAAGGCAAGCGCTGTCTATGCCAACCTTTTTGACAGTCGGGCAGTTGTCGACGCAGCATGGGGAAGCGGAGATGCCCACGTCCAATCAACCGCCACGCGTCGACCAAGGCCGCAGGCTATTGGGGCCCACGGCGCTTCGCCCTTGACCCTTGTCTTTGCCTTGAAGCCAAGCCCGAGCACGCCTTGGGCCCGGGGCCTACTATCGGCGTTCTGGGAACCGGGGTCCCCAGACGTGCCTGCCTACGGCCCATGGCGTGTGTCGGTGTCAAAACCGGTGGATCTCGGGTAGGGGGTCTCAAACTATGTGTCTAAGGCGGATGGTAACAGGAGGCAGGGGACACGATGTTTACCCAGGTTCGGGCCCTCTTGATAGAGGTAACACCCTATGTCCTGCTTGATTGTTCTTGATGATATGAGTATTAGAAGAGTTGATCTACCACGAGATCGTAGAGGCTAAACCCTAGAAGCTAGCCTATGGTATGATTGTATATTATCCTACGGACTAAACCCTCCGGTTTATATAGACACCGGAGGGGGCTAGGGTTACACAAGGTCGGTTAGAAGGGAGGAGATCTACATATCCTTATTGCCAAGCTTGCCTTCCACGCCAAGGAGAGTCCCATCCGGACACGGGACGAAGTCTTCAATCTTGTATCTTCATGGTCCAATAGTCTGGCCAAAGGATATAGTCCGGCTGTCCGGAGACCCCCTAATCCAGGACTCCCTTAGTAGCCCCTGAACCAGGCTTCAATGACGATGAGTCCGGCGCGCAGTATTGTCTTCGGCATTGCAAGGCGGGTTCTTCTCCAAATCCTGAATATCTGCTAAGTAGTGTCTGGCTCCCATAAATGTTGGACTTCTTGGCTTCTGCACCCAATAAGAGCTATCTTCCACATGTCGAGCAAATGCGAGGAGCCAGGGCATTTTTACATTCGCCCCCTAGCCAGGTAAATAAATTGTCTCTTAAAGGGATGGGGATTCTTGGATCGAATCCACAGCATCCTCCCACGACAAGAATCCATCGGAGCGCGCTCGGAAAAATCCATTCCATCATGGCCGGCCATCGCAGCTCCTCCTCTCGCTCCCGTAGCCCTAAGCCCGGTGATTGGGAGAAGTGTTCCATCTCGCACAGCCGATTAGTAGAGTTGCAGACCCAGGGATTCCTCCCTCCAGCGTATATGGTCCCCGTCCAAGCCAGGCTCGCCACCTATAATGGCGGGGAGCAAGCGGAGAGCTTCCCCAATCCCTCCAAGGGGGAGCGGGTATGCCTTGTCCCCTACTTACTAAGGGGACTTGGATTTCCAATCCATCCGTTCCTCCGTGGCCTCCTGGAGTTTTACGCCCTCCAGTTGCATAATTTCACCCTTGCTTCCATATTACGCATCGCCGGTTATGTTACCCTTTGTGAGCTATTTCTGGGCTGCAAGGCTCATTTTGAGTTGTGGAAGAGGCTATTTTACCTTGTGCCCGTACACAGGAGGGGTCACTTTATCAAGTGGGCGGAGCCAAAATATGGTGCATCGCCGAGACCGGATACCTATCCGGTACCCCGAAGAAGACGTCCAAAGACTGGCCTTCGGAGTGGTTTTACATGGAGGACGTCCCTCTTCCAGACCCTTTTCGGAGGGGTCTTCCCGAGTTCAACAATGCTCCTCTAAAGAAACGCCGAAGTTGGCGCCCACGGAGCCCCCAGGAGGAAGACAACAGAGAAGTCATTTACCTGATGGACCGGATTAAAGCGCTGGTTCAATCAGGATTGACAATAACCGAGGTTATGTCAATATGCATAATGCGGGGGGTGCAGCCGCTTCAATATCAAGGGAACCCCTTGTGGTGTTTTAACGGGGAAGATGATGCCACCCGTTGCGGGCGTAAGGGACCGGACTCTGCTGCTGCTTTAGCAAAAATTCTGTCCGAGTTGTTTAAGGGAGAGGAAGAGGAGTTCATTCATATTAAGCTGCGGGATGGATTCTCCATGTACAACCCTCCAAGCTAGGTGAGCTATCACTCTTCACTCCCAACCTTCCCGCATTCTTTGTTGTAAATACTCACCTTGCCGTTTCACGGCAGGAACTACGAAAAGCTGTAAGGGAGGTCAACAGCCCACCTCCACAACCGGAGGACCCTGACCGGGCCCTCGACCACGGACTCAAAGAGGATCCGGACATATTTGTGGAGCTGATAGACAGGAAATTCTATCAATTGAGCTGCGATGACGCCATTGTGGCCATAACGGCCGACTATCCTGGACTACTCCCTGCATCGCATGTAAGAAAAGACCAGAGTCCCAACTTCCAAAAAGGATCCCCTTTACGCACTTCACCTACCGTACACATATGGTGTTTTACAGGGAAGGCCTTCGGGACGCCGTGCCGAACCCGCAGCGACTCGCCAACAAGGGGCACCGAAGCCGAGTAGGCCAAAAAGGAAGGTGGTCAGGACGGAGATGCCGGCGCAGAGGTATGACACAAAACCTCGCTCTGTGGTTATCGTCTTTCTTAAAATATAATGACGTCCATGTTTCTTAGTAGAAAAAACGCTCGCCAGACTATATTTGGAGAGGCTGCCGATCACGCCTCCACCAGTCGGGCTCTAGGGCCGGACATAGAGGCGGAAGCTAACACGGGGCGGACGCCGAATGCTCCTCCTATAGAGGATGCAGATAGACTATCCTCTACAAATTCCGAGGTGGAGAGCGCCATGAATCACAGGCGTCGCCGGGCCATACTCTGTGAAGCTTGTTTCTCCCAAGAGGCATTCGATGCCTTCAATTCAGGAGATGCGTACATCTGTGCTGCTCAGAATGGTCTAGCCCGAGCAACGGACCAGTATGTAAGGGATATACGGGTAAGAAAACCTGACGATTATATGTATCAGTAGCCCCTGAGACTTGAAACAGTTGACGCAACTGATTTAAGGATCATTATTTGTGCAGGTTCTTACAGAGAAGAATTCCCTCCTGTCTCAAGAGCTGGAAGAGTGCAAGGCCCAGCTAGGGGCCGTCGTTGCTGCGTTGAAGGAGTCCGAGAAGGGCCCCTCTGGTAACACTTGTTTTCATTTCAAAGAATACAGGTACCAGGTAGTATACGGCATGCATGCAAATCTAATAATAGATTTTGCAAATGGCCCCAGGGTGAATCCAGAGGCCGTGGCGGTGAATGCGACACGTGTTGATCGACAGCTAAATGCTGGCGAGTGCGTGCTTACGCGAGTCAGGCAGGAGAAAAATAATCTCCAAGACGCCAATATCCGGCTGGGCGTGGAACTGAAAGATGTCCGAGCCCAGCTTGCGGACTCCGTGAAGGAGAATAAGCGGCTTCGGCGCGACATTTTTAGTAAGTGCTTGAACAAACTTTTTAAAGGAGTTCGGTGAAGAAGCCGGCTAACAGAGTTATGTCTGCAGGTATGCTGATGGGTCGTCCCGTGGAGGAGATGCCTGGGTCTTCAGGTGATCTTCTACCAGAGCTCTCACAACTGCACGAGCAAGTTCGGCAGGTGATGTAGGGTATTGCCCAAGCCTTGTGGCCAGCTGCGTCCCCGCCAGGAGGCATGGGGGAGCTTATAGAGAAGCTCAAGGGAGCGCGGCGGCGCTTTCGATTATGGAAGATATCAGCCTACCGACAAGGTGCAAGGGAAGCCTGGGCTATGGTGAAGACGCGTTATACCAAAGCTAACCCAAACCACATGGCCGAGGTCGGACCTGTGGGGCCCGATGGGAAAGAGATCCCCGTCAGTTTAGTGTATGACCAAGTAGAATTAGCCGCAAAGTATCCCCAACAGGATTGTAGGCTAGACAACCTGTTGGATGGTATAGAAGAAGAATTTAATCAGTCTTAGTGACTGTGTACTTCAAGTGACATATGTAATGTCCTAGCTGGATTGTAAATCATTTGTCATGGCGGACCTTTTCGCTTCGACCTCTGGACCCGATGGTCCGGAGTGTATCCGAATACCCACTCAGTTATGTAAAAACCTGGGTATGCATGGAAACCAGGCGTAGGGGTCATAAGTGCTTGAACAGACAAGTACCCAACTAGCTATGTTATATTACATGGGTAGTAAGAAACATCTTCCAGGGAGAATAGTTCCGTTAAGGTTTCCTTTCCCTAGGTACGCATGCCCTAATGTGCATGTCCGAACTGCGAAAAGAGACGCAGGCTATAAACATCTGGGGGCATGTTTCAAATAAAATAAAAGTCATCTTTTATTCACCGACCAAATATTCCCTTAAGAACGCTAGCTTTCGGCTTCACCCAGTATGAGGTACACATCCGGCTGACCCGGCAGTAATAGTTACAGAGGTGCTCCCCTTATGCCCTAGCCAAATTAATGGGAACATAGGGCATAAATACAAGAGCCAGGCAACCCAGCTTGGCCAAAACTTAATTCATATCGATGCATATAATGGCAAAAAAAGGTACATGCGGAAGAACAACACATGTGTGGGACATAAAGCCCAGGAAAATAGTTAGATTAAGCTTTTGTATAAGAAGCCCCCAGGTATAATGAGCGCGGTTAGCGCGTCAAGATTGTGTAACCAGGACACAAGTTTATCCTTTAAGGGCCTTGAAGAGAGTAAAAAGGGAGAAAGAGAGAAAAGACAAATATGCAAAAAAATGACGGAGGTAAGGAGATGAACATAGAGTCCGGCGCTAGGCGTAGAATCTTCGGAATCTGGCTGCATTCCATGGGTTTGGCTCGAGTCGATTATCCGATGCATCCAGCAGACGGTACGCTCCACCGGTCAGAACCTGGTCAATAATGAAGGGACCTTCCCATTTGGGCTTGAGCTTGTTCTTTTTCTTCTCCGGCAGGTGTAGAACTAGTTCGCCAACGTTATAGGTTTTGGCCCGTACTTCTCTGCTTTGATACCTTCGAGCCTGTTGCTGATAGAATGCAGAACGGGGCTTTGCCACGTCGCGCTCCTCCTCCAGGGCATCCAAACTGTCCTGCCGATCGAGCTCGACCTCTTTTTCTTCGTACATGTGCACTCGAGGTGAGTCGTGAATTATGTCGCAAGGCAGAACCGCCTCTGCGCCGTACACCATAAAGAACGGTGTGTATCTGGTAGTGCGATTCGGCATGGTCCGCAGCCCCCATAGTACAGATTCGAGCTCCTCTACCCAGTGCGTGTTTGATTCCTTTAAGGACCGCACTAGTCTGGGTTTAATGCCACTCACGATAAGACCATTTGCTCGCTCAACTTGACCGTTGGTATGCGGGTGATAGACAGAAGCATAATCGAGCTTGATGCCCATGTTGCTGCACCAAAGTTTCACCTCGTCGGCTGTAAAATTCGTGCTGTTGTCAGTGATGATGCTGTGGGGGATGCCATAACGGTGTACAACCCCAGATATGAAGTCTGTCACCGGTCCGGATTCAGCCATTTTGACGGGTTTGGCTTCTATCCATTTGGTGAATTTATCCACCATGACTAGTAAGTATTTTTTTCTTATGGGTTCCCCCTTTAAGGGGTCCGACCATATCAAGCCCCCAGACTGCAAAGGTCCAAGTAATGGGGATTGTTTGGAGAGCGGTAGGCGGCATATGGCTTTGGTTTGCAAAAAGTTGGCAACCGACGCAATGTTGGACCAAATGTTGTGCATCTGCTCGGGCCGTCGGCCAGTAGAAACCTGTACAGAAGGCCTTGCTTACAAGGACCCGGGCTGCGGCGTGATGGCCGCCGAGTCCAGCGTGGATTTCTACCAAAAGCTTCCGCCCTTCCTCTTCGGAGATGCACCTTTGAAGGACTCCGGTAGTGCTTTTCTTGTAAAGCTCTCCCTCGTGGACCTTGTAGGATTTAGATTGCCACACTATGCAGCGTGCCTCATTTTGGTCCTCGGGTAGTTCTTGCCTGGTTAGGTAGGCCAGGAATGGTTCTGTCCATGGGGCAATGACGGCCATTATTACATGGGATGAAGGTGTTATTTCGATGGCAGAGCCTCCGATTGTGTCAGAGTGTTCGGTATATGGTGTTGTGGCCAGGTCCGAACTATTGTTGCCGGTGTCCCCTTCCCATACCACGGATGGCTTAAACAGTTTTTCCAGGAAAATGTTAGGTGGGACAGGGTCGCACTTAGTGCCGATACGGGCGAGGATATCCACCGCTTGGTTGTTTTCCCGAGCCACATGGTGGAATTCAAGCCCCTCGAACCGAGCTGACATTTTGAGGACGGCGTTGCGATATGCCGCCATTTTCGGATCCTTGGCATCGAAGTCTCCATTTATTTGGGATATTGCGAGGTTCGAGTCCCCATGCACCTCGAGGCGTTGAATACCCATGGAAACTGCCATCCGGAGACCATGTAATAGGGCCTCGTATTCGGCTGCGTTATTGGAGTCTATGTATAGTATTTGGAGTACGTATTGCACTGTATCTTGGGTGGGGGACGCCAGGACAACGCCAGCCCCCAGACCAGCCAGCATTTTAGAGCCGTCGAAGTGCATGATCCGATTAGAGTATGCATCGTACTCTTTAGGGAGTCCGGCTTCTGTCCATTCGGCGACGAAATCTTCCAGTACTTGCGACTTAATGGCTCGCCGTGGTTTATATGTTATGTCGAATGGGAGGAGCTCGATAGCCCATTTGGCAATCCGGCCCGTGGCATCGCGGTTGTTTATTATGTCGTTGAGTGGTACTTCGGAGGCCACCGTAATTGAACACTCTTGAAAGTAGTGTCGTAATTTCCGGGATGCCATGAATACCATGTATGCTATCTTTTGATAATGTGGGTACCGTGATTTGCATGGAGTGAGGATGGTAGATACATAATATACCGGCTTAGTGGGAATTTATGTTCGTCCGTCTCTCGTTCGATGACGAGCACTGCGCTTACCACTCGGTGAGTTACCGCTATATATAACAGCATTGGTTTGCCAACATTTGGCGCGGCCAAGATTGGGTTGGTGGCCAGGATGGCTTTTATTTCTTCAATCCGGCCGTGGCTGCGTCCGTCCACTCAAAGTGTTCGATGTGCTGAAGAAGGAGATAAAGGGGAGTGCCTTTTCTCCTAATCGGGAGATAAAGCGGCTTAAGGCCGCCACACATCCAGTTAACTTCTGGATTTGCTTGAGGTCAGTTGGGATTGCCAACTGCGACAGAGCCCGAATTTTAGCCGGATTTGCTTCAATTCCTCTGCTGGAGATGATAAAGCCCAGGAGCTTTCCGGCGGGTACGCCAAAAACGCATTTTTCCGGATTGACCTTAATGTCGTATGTTCGGAGATTGTCGAACGTGAGCCTCAAGTCATCTATTAAGGAGTCAACGTGTCTGGTTTTAACGACCACATCGTCGACGTATGCCTCCACTGTTTTGCCGATCTGCTTTTCCAGACATGTCTGAATCATGCGATGATACGTTGCGCCTACGTTTTTGAGCCCGAAGGGCATTGTGTTAAAACAGTAGGGGCCGTATGGAGTGATAAATGCCGTTGCGGCTTGATCAGACTCCGCCATCTTAATTTGGTGGTAACCGGAGTATGCGTCGAGGAAGCACAATGAGTCGTGTCCTGCGGTAGCGTCGATAATTTGATCGATGCGAGGGAGGGGGAAGGGATCCTTTGGGCACGCCTTATTAAGGTCCTTGAAGTCGACGCATAGGCGCCAGGATTTGTCCTTCTTTGGCACCATCACCAGGTTTGCTAGCCAGTCTGGATGCTTTATTTCTCTAATGAATCCGGCCTCTAGTAACTTGGCTAGCTCCTCTCCCATGGCTTGTCTCTTAGGTTCGGAGAAACGCCGAAGAGTCTGCTTGACCGGCTTGAATCCTTTTAAAATGTTAAGGCTATGCTTGGCCAGCCTGCGTGGGATTCCTGGCATGTCTGAAGGATGCCAGGCGAATATGTCCCATTTCTCACGCAGGAACTCCCGTAGTGTGGCGTCTACGGCGGGGTTTAACTGTGCCCCGATGGATGCTGTTTTGTGGGTTCCGTTGGATGGACTTGGAATTTGACTATTTCATCCGCTGGTTTAAAGGAGGTGGACTTGGATCTTTTGTCTAGTATCACGTCGTCCCTGTCCACTGTGGAGCGCAGCGCGGTTAACTCCTCCGCCACAAGGGCTTCGGATAATGCCTCGAGGGCCAGTTCAGCTGTTTTGTTTTCGGCGCGGAGTGCTATGTCCGGATGACTAGCTAGAGTGATGATTCCATTGGGTCCGGGCATTTTGAGCTTCATGTACCCGTAATGGGGTATGGCTTGAAAAATCGTGAATGCCTCCCGCCCTAGAAGGGTGTGGTATCTGCTACTGAACGGGGCCACTTGGAATGTGATTTCTTCGGACCTGTAATTCTCCGGAGTGCCGAATACGACATCTAGTGTGATTTTCCCAGCGCAATGTGCCTCCCGACTAGGGATGATTCCTCGGAAGGTCGTGGTGCTTTGCTCAATACAGTTGTTGTCTATTTCCATTTTTTGAAGAGTCTCCTCATAAATGAGGTTTAATCTGCTGCCGCCGTCCATGAGCACTTTAGTGAGCTGAAAGCCGTCCACAATTGGATTGAGGACCAAAGCGGCTGGTGCTCGGGCTGTTTGGAATTTAGGTTCGTCACTGGCATTGAAAGTAATGGCTGTGTCGCTCCATGGATTTATTGCTGCTACGTGGCAGACTTCAGCAAGGCTCCGGAGTGCTCGCTTACGCCTATTATTTGAGGCGAAGGTCTCGAAGACTATTAATACTGTATTGTTATCCACGGGAGGGTGTTCTGGGGTGTTTTGGGTGAGGAGATCCTCACCGCTCTTGGCCACCTACCGGAGTACCCAACATGCTCTAAGGCTATGTGTTGGTATGGTATCCACTGTACTATGAATATTGCAGGGCCCGTTAAGCCATCCCTCCAATACGGTTCCACCCTGTAGTGGGTTTTTGCTTCTTTGTAATTGAGTCAGGCGACTTATGAGAGTGCACCCTTTTAGTTCGGACTGGGGGTTTTGTCAGAGCCGGATTGTCCCAAAATTGTGTTTGGTTTTTCCAGGCGCTTTCCATCGCATAGTACTTTCGTACCATGGCCGCCAAGTCAGCGAAGTGTGCTATGTCACGGCGACTTATGGCATTGAGGATTCCCTTGTCCGTGCAATTGTTGAAAAAGAACGAAATTGCATCTTCCTCGCGACAGTCCTTGATGTTGTTCATTACAAGGAGGAGTCTGGCCCAATAGTGATTTACTGTCTCTTGGGGCACTTGCCTAATGTGGGAAAGATCGTTTGAATCTGGGTGGGTGGGTGGATTTAAGTCTGGACCTTGACCCAATCTGTGACCCCGGGGCAGGGGAGTTTCCGATCTTGGAAGTTCGGGCTCTGGGATGTTGCCCCGTAGGTTCGGTATGCAGCCTGATTCTAGGTTCAGGGTTAGGGCGATGTCCTCCCGTGAGCGGGTATCCGGCTCGGAGAGCTCGGGAATCCGGACATAGTTTGTCCTCAGGATAGAGGGAGAATCGCCGCATTGCTCCTCCACCACCGCTATCTGATGGGTGACCGGCGGAGAGTTAATCTTCCTTTGGTCGGGTTTAAGCCCGATCCGATCGTAGTCTATAGTGACTCCCAGAGCGGCGATGCGATCCAAGAGCTCGTTCAAAGAGGAGAGCTCCATTGGATCCATCTGCTTGGCGAATTTCGAGCCGATGTGGAGGCTATTTTCGATGACCCGAGAAGTCATCATCGGTGCAGCGGCCGAGCGGGCGGTCATGACGAAGCCGCCTAGTCGGAGAGTTTGGCCTACAGCCAGGGCTCCCCCAGAGGTGATGTTGTCCTTGACAACGAGACGAGCCATCCCTCCTTATGATGATGACACAGTGGAACTCTCAATGAAAGCACCAATGTCGGTGTCAAAACCGGCGGATCTAGGGTTTAGCCTCTCCGATCTCGTGGTAGATCAACTTTTGTAATACTCATATCATCAAGATCAATCAAGCAGGACGTAGGGTATTGCCCCATTGATAGGGCCCGAACCCGGGTAAACATCGTGTCTCCTGCCTCCTGTTACCATCCGCCTTAGACGCACAGTTCGAGACCCCCTACCCGAGATCCGTTGATTTTGCAGAGTCCCATCCGGACACGGGACGAAGTCTTCAATCTTGTATCTTCATGGTCCAACAGTCCGGCCAAAGGATATAGTCCGGCTGTCCGGAGACCCCCTAATCCAGGACTCCCTCAGCGTAACTCTATGAGAGGGCCCGTACGGCCCATATTCACCAGCAAGCACTCAAGACCCTTGTGAGGGGCCAAGCCTCGCGAGGCGGATGACCCTCAGGAGCAGCCTCACCAGGCCGACTCGCGAGGGGTGGAGAGTTCAAGGCGAGGCAAACCTCGTGAGGTTCCAGTGACGTGAGCCATGACGACCAAGGCCAGGCGGGCGCCAGCATGCACAGTGTCCTTATTTCCCCTTTGGTGCTAAGGGAGCAAGCGCAGGCGCGGAGTACCGAGGTGTCTAGCAAAGGTTTCCATATTGGTGCAACGAGACCAAGACCAGCAGGACGGCATGACGGAGGTCACTGTGGAGCCCAAGACGGCATCACCACCAGAGCCTTTGGCAGGCAAAGACTGCTTTTGTCAGGATAGCTTGTACTAGCTGTCCCGCTTCAAATTGGCCGTTGTGGGATCCCTTCCCGTTCAATATTTGGGAAGAGGACCAAGGCCACTATAAATAGGACTAGCCACCACCGTAGCCAGGAGGTCGACCTCATCTTAGACTAGAACTAGTTCATCCCCACAACCACATCCACTAAGCACAAGAACACCTCTCCTCAGGAGGTTGTTCTTCCCCTTGTATTATTCATCCTCAGCCCAAGAGGCAATCCACCACACCACACTGGAGTAGGGTATTACACCACAATGGTGGCCGGAACCATTATAAATCTTGTGTCCTTTGTGTTGCGAGTTTGTCGAGTTAGTTTGTAAGATCTTAGCTGAGTTAGGACGTGGATCCGTAGGGGGGGAGATCTTCACGTGCACCCTAGTGTTCGAACCTTGAGGGTTTTACCGGAACCCGTGATCTGACATAAATAGCCATAAATTCCTAATCCTACTTCACGGCATGTAATAAGTGATTTGATGCCAAATTTGTTTTACTATATGTATAGGTGCTGTCTGACAATGTGGACAGCGAGGATGAAGATGCCCAGAGGAGGTACAAGAGGCGAATCCTGAGGGAGCTTTATGCGAGAATGCATAACAGGTGTATTAGGACCTGGAACGACGGCTATGGATGCCCATTTTGCAACCACAAGATTCATGACGCGTGTCTAAGTGTTCTTGTGCATGCAAGAGGACGGGCCGTTGGCTCCTTCAAGCAGAAGTATTCTCGCAGGGTGACTCATGGAGCATACACCGAGTACCTGGAGAAGCTTCAGGATCATGTCGGCCGCATGTGAGATGGGATGTGGGATGGATCAAACTATGTACGCTTGACTATGCTTAATGATGGTTGAACTATGTACTTATGGTTGAACTATGCTTATGTACGTGTGCGCTTATTATCTATGTCTGAGTATGTTAAATATTTCACCAAATTTTGGTAAAAATTACAATGGGGGACCAATAAACCAGGACGGAGGTAGTACATCAATCACACATGGTTCCCAAAATTGGAACTATGTGCAATGCCTATCATTTTGCCTGCTGCGTCAATCACACACGGTTCGCTCTAGCAAACCGTTGCCCCTAAAATTCTTTGTGGGACAGAAAACCCTCACCACCAAATTCAAAAAAGAAAAAAGAAAACCCTCACCATCCCCACGTCACAAAAACTCTCACCCCGCCCGCCACCCACCTCGGCCCCTCCGGTACGTTCCCCATTCACACCTGCACAAGCTCCTCCGCGTCTATGCCATGGCACCGCCTATCGCGGCGATAAACACATAGCTCGACGCCTGCCGCCGCCGCCAAGCTGCCAGCAAAGCCCATCGCATTTTGCCACTTCCGGTTGCCGCCGCCTATCGCCATCGACTTTCTCGACGCTGCTCGCGATCGACCCAGCTCCGTTCAGTTGGGGAATCTACCATACTGAGGGTTCTTTCCCATGGACGACAAAGTAACTAATTTAATGAGATATTATCTCATCTCTTATCCCAGTTCATCTTCCTCCTTTAATCACCCGGCGGAAATCACCCTGAATTCATTTTTATTCGAGCTGATTTGAGGATTTTCTTTCATTCATAGAATGTACAGTGCGCCGATACTTCAGGACTTGGCGACCACCGCCAGAGATTCCATCTCATCGTACCAGATAACTTGAGGACGCGCCCGGTATGTTCAATCTCACCCTAAATCGGTTGGCATGGCCTACTTTCTTGAATATATTCTAAATATTGCTACATTTGGATAAAAGGTGCCACACGCACCATATACGTCAAAGGGGATTTTTTTTCCCTCTTCTTTCTATATTAGGCAAATTAATAATGTATTGTTCTTTCGATTACTCTCATATTTCCATGACATCATGTTTACCCTATCTGTTTAATTATAGACTTTTGTCCTTCGATTTCAACTATTGTACAATTCTTTCAATTTGGGCCCATATTTGCATGTTACCATATTTTCTTTAACAACCCTACCATTTTCTGCAGGACATCCCTCGCTATGAAACAGATTATGTAGTGCACAATTTTTCTGTTTACATACATCAAGGCTCCATGAATGTCATACTGCGCACAAACCATGGATTTACAATCATTGCTACTGTAAGACTTGATGAACATGGTGACTCCTATTTTGGCACTGGCTTTTGGAATGAAATTGCAAAGTTTTATGTACTGAAAGCTGGCACTAAAACTGCACTGCACATAGAAGGGCTTGGTCATGAGATATATGCTAACTTCCCCGACAAAATCATCCGTCTAGACTTTGTTCGAAGTAAGTTTTCTTTTCAACTATCTGCATATGTTGACTTACCCAGCAATGTCAAATGAATTGTGTAGTATATAAGCAACCAATTGCTATTGCCTTATCTTAGTATATTCCTACCTAATAACTTCTAGTTACCAATACACTTTTCTATTGCCCTGTTTTAACTAAATATTCACTGTACTCCCATTTCTATCAGAAAGCACCGCTGACAAGGAGACTCCGGAGGTGGAGAACGGGGATGCCAACAAGCGGAGGCGGGGCGAGATAGAACTGCAAGCGACTCCAGTAGGCCTAGACTTAATCAGCTGCCTCCCCGATGATATGTTGAGAGCCATCATCTCCATCCTCCCAATCAAATATGGGGCGCGGACAACCCTCCTTTCCTGGCGGTGGCGCCCCCTATGAAACTCTAGCCCTCTCGACCTCATCGACACCCACGAGCTCTGCCATGGCTATCGCAAAAGCTTGGATGCGTTCTCCAAGATCATCGGCAGTCACCTTGGCCCAACCAAAGGCCTTAGAATGGGCAAGTTATATTCCAACGGCAAGGAGCGAGCCAAGCTTGACGACTGGTTCCGATCCCCCGCCCTAGATCAGCTCGAGGAGCTCACTTTTGATGATGGGCATATGCGGTCGCTGCCAACGTCCTCACTCTGCCTCGCGCCCACGCTGCGCGTCGCCAAGTTCAGGAACTGCCATTTCCCGCCCCTTAATGACGCGCCCGCTCTTATTCTACCACGACTGAAGCACCTCGAGCTCGTCGTCTGCCTCTCAAAGGGTGACATGG
The DNA here is from genome assembly GCF_002162155.2 of Triticum dicoccoides. Lineage (NCBI taxonomy): Eukaryota > Viridiplantae > Streptophyta > Magnoliopsida > Poales > Poaceae > Triticum > Triticum dicoccoides. The sequence continues at coordinate 183,714,075 of NC_041384.1, forward strand.
AGCGCGTGCTCTGGGGCTGTGCTGCACTCGAGTACCTTCGTATCCAGGCGATCAATGGGTTGAGTACCTTCCACATCACCTCCATGACTCTCCGGACTATTTATGTGTGTTGCTGGTGTGGCAGGAAGACATCACAAAAGGTGGACCACGGTATGGTCATCCAGGACACACCTGCACTTGAGAGATTACTTTTAGTTGATCAAGAAGGTCCAACAAGAATCAATGTCATTTTTGCGCCGAAATTGACAGTGGTGGGCTACTCGTCTGACAAATACTCCGAACTTGTTATTGGATCCACACCCGTTCAGGTACAACAACCGCCTTCTACCTCTCCTTCTACAAATTAACATTATTTCTAATTTTGAAGATGTTTGTTCGTCTATCATTCAGAAAATGATTCCGACAAGCTTGACCCCGAAACTGCGCACAGTGAAGGTCTTGGCACTAGAATCTATCGGGCCCGACCTGGAGCAAGTTGTCAGTTTCCTGAGATGCTTTCCGTGCCTGGAGAAGCTATATATCGAGGTGATGTTCCTTTCCGGTTAAATGTTAACCATAAGGGAGTTCAATTTGTAACACCTTTTTCCAAGTTTACAATGACAATGTACTACGGTTTCTGAAGGTTCTTTTGGAGGATTTCAGTACATACATGCCCCCCCGTATTGGTTGCTTGATCCATATGGTTACAATCAATAAGCATTTCTCCTTTGGATTCATCTGTAGTAGTTTTCTTAGGGAACTTTTCATCCACTCCAACCTCTTGTGAAGAAGGCTACAGTTTTCTAGAATGTAATCAAATGCCCATGTTAATCATGTCAGATCGAAGATGGCATGTTAGTGCATTTTACAAATCCTGCAAACCAAATAGCTAGGCATGTAGTAATGTTCAAAACTGCATGTAGGCACTACCACGTTTTCTTCTTTTGTATATAAGATTAGGCCCAGTGGTGGATAATGTGATACAATATAACAATCATGTCGAATGCCTAGATCTGCATCTCTCAGAAATTACTTTGAACTCCTGCCGAGGGACCTTACTGGAGATTATATTCACCAGGTTCTTTGTTCTCAGAGAAAGGGTGCTACAGGAAATGAGGTTTTCCCTACATTTATTTCGCAAAAATGAATGGTTTGTTGATCAGCGCCGGCGCCTGCAGCAGAATGGAGTAGGCTCCAAAAATGCTAAATTTCATTTTGGAACTTCAGATGACAGAGTAATCGGAAGTCATCGGGTCAACCCCATACATGACTTCTCAGTGGTGACCCCTTTGCAAAAATTGTGAGGTTTCGAAGCCAGACTTAGAAGCGGTGATATTAGTTTGAACCTTTCTGATATCCATGTTCGGAGCATTAGCGTGAGCGTTTGCAGCTGATGAGCTGAATTTCATTTCTAATATCAGTTTGAACCTTGTAATCTTCAAATTTGAGCCATATAACTCTGGAATTTGAACCTTGTAACATTTCGAGCTTTTGTGGTACAATCGTTGAAATGGCATCGTATGAGACTCGTATATTGCTAGCACTATTTTGACATTAATATGCAATGGTCTTAGATTTCATTAACCATTCTTGAATCAGTTTACCTTGTCGATCTCACAGCACACGATATATATAGCTAACTCGACTGCGATTTTCTACATTATTGCACACATTTGGTTTCTTCCACCATGTGCACTGTAGAGCACAGAATTAATTATCGCACTCGAGTGTCCATCATCACCCTTCTGTGTAACTTTGAACTCATCACCCAAGGGTAAACTTATGACTGAAGTCATTCCACACACTTCGTTTTTACAAAGCTTTTTGCCAATAAACACCCACGATTTGTCCCTCTTCTAGCCGACGCGTGGCCAAACTATCCGGGCGAGAAGCTTGCACGGTAAACAGCGTAGTAGCGCCGGAACAGGCTCTTCGAGCCCACGCCTGGGGTGCAGTGTTGTCAAGCATGCACTGGATTCTGGAATCCTCCACTATGAACGCCGTGACAAGACGTGACGATTATAGGCCGGCCAGCCCCCATTTATTACAGCGGCCATTTAACCTACCCTTGTGTCTCTTCAACCTTTCGATCGCGCCCCACCATTGCAAGAAGCACACCCACCACAAGAAATTCTTAGAGGGTATCCTGTGCGGCTCCAATGGCGCTCCGAGCGGCTGCCGACGACGAGCAGCAGTTCACCATGCGTGTCGTGGTGGACACCCACAGAAGGTTCATGGACCTCTCGGTGGTGTACACCAACGACCTGGTCTGGGCGGAGCACTCCATCCACATCATGGAGTTGTTGCTTGCCGAGAAGTACAAGGTGGTCGGGTTCGACGTTGAGTACACCCGCACTCGTGTCGGGTCTCGTCCCAAGGTCACCGTCGCCTAGATGTGCGTGCGCCACCACATCCTCATCTACCACTACTGCCTAGCCACAAGGCCTTGTGAGCATTTTGCCAGGTTTGTCAACAGCCCCCACTACATGTCCGCTACGGTGGACATCACCAACGATGTAAAGGCGCTCGAGAATTCGGGCATCGCCTGCCAGAATCTTGACGACATCCAGGGCCAATTCAAGATCAGGGGAAACAAGGAGCATGAGAAGGACTCACTAGTTCACCTCGCCGAGGCCATCATCGACCCCTACTAAAGAGACATGAAGGATCCGTGCAACAAGGACAAGCGTGCCTGGCACTCGGCTTGGATGGAGAAACTCGACAAAGCTCATGTCGTGTACGCGGCCAAGGAGGCGTACACAAGCTACGACATGTACAGGCGAATCGTTGACATGAGGAAGTCCCTCCTTCCCCAAAATGGCCAGGGATCCAGCCGGAAGCAGAGCAATGGCAAGCGTCATCGTTACAATAAGTAGATGATTAGATCCTCGTTTCTCCTACTTTAGTATGCATGTAATTGCTTTCTTTGGTGTGTGGAAATGTTATGTGTGTAGTCACTTGTGTAATTGTATGCTTAATTTGGTTATGCAATGTTGTCTTTTTAAGTATATATGTCGATGTTGTAGACAGAGCGTAGATGTTGTGCGGACAAAGAAAATCACATCGCACACGGACTAAACAATGGAACCCGTCGGTGATGTTTTCATCAATCACTCACAATTGTATACTAGAAATTGTTTGCTCACAACACACACGGCTTGTTAGCAGTAGTCGTCTGTGTTGTTATCGGTCTTCGCACACGTCTCCGATTACAGACCTGTTTGCCTCGTATCACACATATCTTGTTCATTTGAACCGTTTTTGTTCTCATGTCTCAGCACAAACAGTTCATCTGACTGAACCGCATGTCGTATATCGCACACACCTTTGATCTGGCTGGTCGTTTCTTTTGTGTTGCCTAATCACAAACAGTTCATTCGAGTGAACCGTATGTTGTGTATCACACACGCCTCCATCTGGCTGTCCGCTTTTTGTTCCTCCTCACCGCAAACAGTTCATTGAACCGAACCGTATGCCCTTCATCGCACACGCAACTAAAACTGAACCGTGTTTGATGCATCCATCATCGCAAATGTTTTACATATTTCTGACGGTTTTCATACAGCACCATTTGCGATTATGGCATCGCACACAGTTTCTCGAAGGGTCTCTGATCGTAGTGTCACGTTAGCAGCATCCTGCAGTAGTGTATGTTTTCCCTTCTATAATAGTACACACACACACACACACACACACACACACACACACATATATATATCTTATTTTATTACATATATGTATAATAGAAACAACATAAGGTTCCGTTAAGCCAGTAGTTCATCCAACCATTTTATAGACCTTCCCACTTCCTTTATTTTTCGTTTCCATTAATCCTATATGTGAATTTTATCCCACTTTCTTTTTCGATGTAAACTGAGTTTTCTCCAAGTATTTTTCCCTAGAACCAATTCAACTATCCCACATCTAGCCTAAAAAATAATAATACCCCACGTCCTATTAACTCATCAAATTAAAATGATATTTTATTTCGTAAATTGAAAGTTCTTACAAAATAATAATAATAATTGTTTATATATAACTTGGCAAGTTAACTCGTAGTGATTGCGTACATAAGCTTGCAAAAAATTTACTGACCAATGCAGTAATAGACATGCAATCATGTGTTTATGTTTTTATAACATTTCTCCGTCCAGCCCAACATGATATTTTCACCCAGGCTAGCAAGTCCGTGAATTTTGAGAAAAATTCAAATGGGCTTTAAATTCTACCCCATATATAAACGGGCTGCATAGATGCTACATCATTGTTTCACCCAGCCCACCAAATGGACTAAAAAATAAATGGACTGGCTGACATGTGGGCCAGTAGGTTGAAGCCTAAGCAAGGCATTGGATTTACATCCAACGGCTGACATTCTTCTTCAATCTCTCATCTTCTACCCCCAGCGCTGCCGGGACAGCCTGCTCCAGCCTCCCACGTCCAGTAGCGTTGTTTTGCGCGCCTCGCAGCGAAACGCTACCCCGCCGACGGCCAGGCCATCCCTCCACTCCGCACCTCATGTTATTCTCTGTCGAGTGTAGGCCCACCCTGCACCCGAACCAGTCAAGTTTCCCACTCCTCTCCGTCTGTTACTCCACTGCCGCGTCTTCCCCATCTCCGGGTCGTTCCAGTCTGGGGCCTCGCCGTCGTCCATCGCCTCACTACGCTCGACGCGGCATGGTTAACAAACACGAGTCATCGGAAGAGGACTGTACGTGGAGAGCCTGACGGCTGGGACCCACAAGGTCCATGGTCGCATGCAAGGGAAGTTCCTCCTTATTAAACTGTTTCCTCCCCCTGACAGTTGGGACCCACCGGCTATATCTTCGCACGCAAGGAAGTGCCTCCTTGTTATATGAAAAAAATAACTATTCCTCCTGATGACAGCTGGGACCCGATAGATTTGGCGGCTGACTTGTGGGCCTACTAAGCAGACGTGTACGTAGGGCTTGTCAACTTAATAAACAAATGATTCTAGCAGCTAGACCGTTGGATGTTAATCCAATAGTTGTGCTCCTTCTTCAACATCTATTCTCGCTCCTGTCTCCCGTGGGCGGCACCACGGCAGTGCTGCCGCGCACCCGAACCAGTCAAGTTTCCCACTCCTCTCCATCTACGACTCCACTGTCGCGTCTTCCCCATCTCCGGGTCATTCCAGTCTAGGGCCTCGCCGTCGTCCATCGGCCTTGGTGCGCTGGGCACGGTGTGGTCAATGTGGTCAACAAACGAGAGTCATCGGAAGATGACTGTACGTGAGAGGCTGACTGTGGGGACGCACCACGCCCATGGACACATGCATGCAACTGCATCCTTTTTACCCTGAAAAATAATGTTTTCTCCCCCTGACTGCTGAGACCCACCAGCTACATCTTCAAACACAAGGAAGTGCCTCCTTATTACTCGCAAAATAAAAACGATTCCTCCCCCTGATAGCTGGGACTGGGCAACTATATCTTCGCACGCAAGAAAGTGCGTCCTTATTCTCCCTAACCGTTGGGACCCACCCGGTCAAAGCGTACGTAGCATTGTCTGTCTGGTCACAAACGTGTAAGTACATACTGGTCGATCGGTCTCTCTGCAAGTATGAACCGTGGCCGAGTAAGTAGCGGCACATGTCATAGTAGAGCCCCCCACGTAGCAGTTCAGGCTGTCCCGTCTAAACCGTGTACACATACATACAACCGCACGCCAAAAAATATGGCCACATACGTACATACGGGCGGGGTCTCAAATGCCTACTCGTGCATACGTATGGCCAGGTCTTGTGTGCATGGCTGGGTCAGAACGGAGAAACTGCGTCGTCTCGTGTTCATGGGGAGGCAACAAAATGCGTCGTGTTCATCGGGAGGCAATGGAATACTTCGTGTTCATCGGGAGCCAACCGGCTTGGATGGAACAACCGATCGAAACGAGCCCTAACGTACCGCAAAACGGAGGAAACGGCCTTGTGTTCGACCGGCCATGGTCGAAACGGGATCCTGTTCATCGGGAGGGGTCTGGCGTACCGCAAAAACAGAGGAAATGGACTCCTCTTAGACCTCCTACGGCCAAAACGGGGTCCTGTTGATCGGGAGGGGTGTGGCGTACCACAAAACGGAGGAAACGGACTTGTGTTGGAGCGCTGCGGTCGAAACGGGGTCCTGTTCATTGGGAGGGGTGTGGCGTACCGCAAAACGGGACTCCACTGGATATTGTTCATCTCCACCGTCGACTGCCTCCACGGGATATTGTTCATCTCCACAGGCTACTGTTCATCCATCGTCGACCTCCTCCAGCCTCCACCTGCTCCTGTTCATCCAGCCTCCACCGCTCCTCCACCGGCTACTGTTCAACCAACCCTCTCCACGAACCACCCCTCCATGGGCTACTATTCGTCCAGCCCTCCACCGGCTACTGTTCAACCAGCCCTCCACAGGGTCCTGTTCATCCACCCCAACCGTCTCGATCGGGCTCTTGTTCATCCAGCGGCAACGGCCTCTACTACCACGGGGTCCTGTTCATCCACCCTCCACCGGGAAC
>NC_041384.1:183720757-183795579 GCF_002162155.2 Triticum dicoccoides
CTCACTGTTCATCCAGAGGCAGCATCGATCGGCTTCATTTAGCAGCAGTAGCGAAGAAATCACTCAGGGTCAATTAACAGCAAGGGATCAATCGCTCGGGTTCAGTAACGTAGCTAGTGCAATCGCTCGGGTTTAGTTAGAGCACAATGCCTCGCTCGGGTTCAGTTAGAGCGCAACGCCTCGCACACACGCGCGTACGTGGATGAGAGAAACACGCATCGCTCGGCCCCGACCACCCACCGTAACCGGGAACTCCCCGATATTTTCCTTGGCCTCGCTTCTACCACGGTTTTTTCCATCATGGACGACCCGAAGAATGTCATGCAGCTGTGTCTTCGGCCCGCCCAGGACGAAAATCCATTTTCTGTCATGATTTTTTGTCATAGAAGTAAGAGCCCACCACATCTATGATGATACCGGGTTTTGTCACAATTATCGTCATAGAAGTGTCATAAGCATGACAGAAAAAAATTTGTTCGGCCCAAAATGTCACGGATGTGTCTTTTTTTGTAGTGATGAGTTTTCCATGATGGTTTCTCATATAAGGTTTTTAACGAGACAATATAAATACAAGTGCGGATATATGCCATATTGGTTTCTCCTTATATTTTCCCCACTGGGTTTTAAAGGAGTTTTTGATGGCATATATATTATAAGGTTTTTCCTCAATTTTTCCCACACGGTTTTTGGAGGAATTTTTCAGTTTGCAATACACATATGACGAATTGATCAAGGGGGGTGTTGAGGAATGAAACATGTGATCAATTATATGGGAGGGATGCCTCCCAGGAGGTGTCTGTTGGGAAAGAGGTGTCTCGCCAACACACCCCTTCATCATGTACTTCCTCCGTTCCTTTATATAAGGTGTATTTTTTCGTTCACAGTGACCAAGGCATGGAACTTAAAATAATCGAGGACGAAAATATCCTCGACTAATTCATTGATTGCTGGGAAGTAAATAAATTAGAAAGGAAAGGAAGAGATCAAGACAATCAGGACAAAGATACTTTTCTTGTTTTCCTATGAGGAGAGATACACACAATCGGGAGAGAGATACTTTCCTTTTTCTGGAGGGCTAAGAAGGAGATTATGAGGAATTGAAAGAAAAGCATCTTACATTGTGGAATCTTATCAAAAAACAAATACACCTTATACTCCCTCCGTTCCTTTATATAAGGTGTATTATATTTGGCATGGCTACCAAGGCTCATAATTGTAAAGAAGTTAGGATGAAATTACCCTTGGAAAATATTTTGGTTAGTGGCAACTAAATCAATATATTAATCCAGAGAAGTAAAAGATACATGCAATCAAGAGATATATACTTTCTTCTATTGCTACAAGGAGAGATACAAACAATCAAAAAAGAGATACTTTCCTATTTTTTAGAGGGCTAATAAAGGAATTATGATGAATTAGAAAAAATGTACCTTACATTATGAAATTTTATACAAAAATAAATACACCTTATATAAAGGAATGGATGGAGTATAAAGAAATGGAGGGAGTATATAAGTGGATCTCCCACGTTGCAATGAAACTAGCGAATCATTTGGAGTCTTCATTTGTCTCCTTTAGAGCATCTAAAATACGCGCGTTATCTTAACTGCGCGCTGGAAAAAAACTACTTCTTTTCACGTGCGGAGCTGAAACGGGTGCTCCAGCAGCCGCGCAATAATCGCGCACGTGGTATATTGGGTTCAGCGTGTAGAGGAAAATGGCATCGCGTGCCACTTATTTTGTGCGCCCCTCCGCGCGTTGGATAGTCAACCGTCCGCGACCAACTACCGCCAACCTCTCTGGCCACCCCGCCTTCGCCCCGCCCCGTGCCACCGCCGGTGAAATTTGACCGATGGAAGACCCCTCCAGCGTTGTCGCCGCCGCCGCAAACCCTAGCACAGGGTTGAGCTTCGGCTTTGCCACCGGCGGTCCTCCTCCAAGCACCGGTCTCACACGCTGCCTTTTCATGGCACCACGGACAACCTCGCAGGGTGGCGTCGTGCCGCCAACCGCCATGAAGCCACAGGCCCCCGTCTCCAAGCGATCGAATGCGGCGGCAGCGACAGCGGGGAAGGTGTTCGGGAAGAAGAACAAGGCAGATGGCTCTTCTAGGCGGTCGAAGAAGAAGCTTGCAGGGCGTCCGGTCATGCCTCCACCGACCGAAGCGCCGAAGAGCTCGCAATTTGTTGCGCCGGCGGCCGATGCGCACAAGGTGTTTGATGAAATGCCCGAATGGTATAATTTCGCCCCCTTTTTTGTTGGTGTTTTTTACATAAATGTATACATATGGATGGCTTAGTTTTCTTCTACATATTTTGTAGTTTCAATGATGACACATATATGTCAACTATGGGTGTTGGCTCCAACAATTCTCATTGGTCTCAAACCAATGTAGTGCATGAATATGTTCATGAGTTTGAGGTGGACGAGGATGGTGAGGGTATCGTCGATGCACCGAAAGGAAGAGCGGGCAACTACACCATGGACGAAGACATCTTGCTATGCAATACATGGTTGCATGTGTCTATGGATGCCAACGTTGGAGGGGACCAAAGTAGAGATACATATTGGGTCCGGATGAGGGAGCACTTTGATATACACAAGAAGAGTGGAATTGACCGCACCGATAAATCTCTTCGCTCCCGGTGGTCGACAATCAACAAAGAATGTCAAAGGTGGGCGGCGACACTTAAGGCGGTTGACACGATAAACCCAAGTGGCACTAATGATAGAGATAGGGTAAGTGTCATTTCTTTATGTTCCTTCCATGTTCATGCTTCTTCTTTGGTGTTTCAAGTGCTAACTTGTTCTTTTGTTTGTAGCTCACTATTGGACAAAACTTATTTCAAGGAGAAGAGAATAAGACCAAGAAAGGGAAGGTCAAGAAAGGGACACCATTTGTGTTGCCTCATTGCTACAATGTGTTGAAGGATGAAGAGAAATGGAAGCCCCGTGATGACCAAGAGGAGAGAAAGAAAAGAAAGGCAACTATTGATTTGGATGATGATGAGGAGGAGGCATCAAGTGATGGTGGCAAGAGAATCCCTACGAAGAAGAAGAAGAAGAAGAAGAAGAAGAAGAAGAAGAAGAAGAAGAAGAAGAAAAAGAAGAAGAAGAAGAAGAAGCGGCGGCCGAGAAGAAGAAGGTGGCATTGTAGGAGAAGAAATTGGCCATGGAGGAGTGAGCAAGATTATTAGAATGGAGAAGTACTTATTCTTCATGGACACACCTAACTTGATGATAGGCAAAAGGAGTACTTCAATCTTTGTCGTGATGAAGTCTTGGTCAAAAAAAGTGCCATGGCCATGGGAGGCATGGGAGCTACAATGGGAGGCTTCAGAGGCATGGGAGCTACCATGAGAGGCTTCAGAGGCATGGGAGCTACCATGGGAGGCTTGGGAACATCTACGAGAGGCATGGGTGGGTTCGGAGCTACCATGGGTGGCATGGAAGGCATGGGTGGCTTCGGAGCTATCATGGGAGCCATTGGAGGCATGAGTTTTGGGTCTCTCATGAGAGGCATGAGAGCACCTCCGGGTGACGTGGGTGGCTTCGGAGCTACCATGGAAGACACTTGAAGCATGAGTTTTGTGTCTTTCATGGGAGGCATGGGAGCACCTCTGGTGACATGGATGGACACATGGCTTCCGGTGTGCCTCACATACCTTCGTATGATGCCGTTGGAGATCTTGCGAACATCATCCAAGCTCTCGATGACGATGCGGCGCTTCAAAATGAAGAGGAGAAGGAAGAATCGTCATCGGATGAGGAGGAAGAACAGGAGGATGATGATGTGGCATGATTGCCGATGTGCCATTTGTTTGTGTGAACTTTTATTTATCATAAATTTGGTTGGGTGATTTTGAGCTATGCCATGCAATTAAGTTATGCTATGTTGCTCCAACTCTTATTTTGCAGTTTAATGTTTGAAACATCATCATATTGTCAAATGGACATGTAAATTCGTATTTGCAAGCGCCGGCAGCTCGCGCGCTAGAAATTTAGCGCGCCTGCTGGAGCTGCTCGAGCGCGCCATATTTTGCAGCGGCCGCTAGAGCCAGCTCCCTACTGCGTGTAAAAATAGACTATTTCGACACTGTAAAAAAATTAGCACGCCGCATGGTAATAATGCGATGGGCGAACCATGCAAATTGAACCCGCGCCTATTGAAATGCTCTTACCAGTTCTTTTAGGCGATTCTATTCTATCAGAATCGCCCCCATCCTCAGCTTTTCTCTCAGAATCATCACTCTATATGTTTTTTACAATCCTAACTAATTAAATCTTAACTAAATAGGATTGTAAAAAAAATATGAAGTGACCATGACCTACATCCGCTCTACAACAACCGCCTCACCCCTCCCCGTTGCCACAGCTGGGCCCCACGGGGTGATACATTCTCACCCGTCTCCCTTCGAGAACAGCATAGAGGGGGTGTTCCGCTGAAGAAAAGCGCCGTGGCTACAGTGGTACGCCTACGCGACGCCCTCACCATCTTCTCCCGCAAGCCAGCCAGCCAGCCAGCCAACCCAATCACTTTTCCCCTCCCGTCTCTCCGCCGCCACTTCCGCCATGTCCGCGGCGGCGCAGGCGACGGCGCCTGCCTCGTCGGACTGGACCACGGAGGAGGGGCAGTGGGTACTCCTCGTGTGCATGCCGCACGTGGTCTCCGACACGGTGCTCCCGCCGGGCACCGATCTCTCCGTCGAGCGCGAGCGCCCGCCTCGCCCCTTCCGCCTTACCGTGCCCCGCCGCGTCGCGCCCGACCCCAAGGACATCTACAACCACCCGTACGTCTCGTCGGTCGGGGATTTCGGTCGCTTCGTGCTCTACGCCACCCACGGCACGCAGGCTCAGCCGGCGCCGCCGGTCTTCGTCGACGATTTCGACACCGGTCCGGATGCGCGGCTCGACCACAAGGGCTTCCCCAGAGCGTTGTTCCTCTGCGACCTCAACACCCGCTCGGCCACCCGCCTCCCGGACCCCGAGCGCCCCATCTTCCGCCCAGACCCAGGCAGGGTCGGCCTCCTCGCCACCAGTGCGACGAACTCTATCATCCTGCACCTAGAGCATTTGCTCGGCACCAACCAGGCCACCCTCCTCTGCTACATCTCCGACCACGGCCGTTGGACCGTCCAGGATCTCTACTGCCCTCCAGGCGCACCAGGCCAGCGGGAGTGGAGGGGAGGGGACGGCGTCATCAAGTACATGGATCTCATGCTTTGGGTTGATCTGGCATGCGGCATCCTCGCCCTCGACACCAACGGCCTCCTCCTGCAACGCCGGCCGGAACTGCGGTATGTGCCGCTCCCTGATGAATGCCAGAGTCCAGGCAACAATGGTCTAGCAAGAGAGCGATGCCTTGGTGTGAGCGAAGGGGTGGTCCGATTCCTTGAGATCTCAAATTATGAGAGGATTAGGTTGTGGACACTTGTTGATATGGGCACAGGGGACTGGACTCTTGATCATCAGCTTGACCTCGAGAACCTCTGGGACGAGGATGGTTTCAAGGCCATGGGCCTGCCTAATGACTGTCCCGCTGTCGCATTTATCCACCCTGAGCATGCCACCATGGCATACTTCTTTCAGGAGTCTCGACTATTCCATGTTGACATGAGCACCGGCAAGTTTATGGATGTACAGTACTTCATGATGGACAACCCGCCGGCTGATTACCACTCTTCCAGATTTGTTCGCCCTTGGAAGCTTCCGCAGTCACTCTTCTCAGGTAAATCCTCATCACATTCCTCGGGTTAGGTGTTCGCCCGTAGCTTGTACTGCTAGTGTTTACTTGCTATTTGGATAATGTACATGCTGCTTCAGGAGCATTGCTCTTATTGAAATTATGCTGCTGTCTTGCATCTGGAGATCATTTTGTGGTACCCTCATCTCATTTTATCAGGCAAACAAATTCAGTCAAGAAATTTCGTGAGCCTTAGCAATGTGATCTTATTTATTAGTGTGATGCATTAGCAGCTTACAAGATTAGGCGACTAACTAATTGAATTCCATTTGCATATGTCTGCACAAGCATGTTAAGTAGCTAAATGCACGGATTTCTCTTAGCCTCTTATAGGTTAGCTACTGGATATTCACTTTATAACTGACTTTTTTTTTTGAAAAGGGACTTTATAACTGACATAGTTGATAGTTCATGCACTAGTAAGAAATGAGGGCTTGTGGTTAATGATTATAGATCTGAAATCTCTATCTTGTTATGCTTCAGCAAGGCCTTAGAGGCTACAGTTATCTTGGCTCGAGGTCACAAAATGATGCACATGTTGGGAATATTACGTCGGTTGGTTGTATGTTTTGTACGATATTGTGTGCTTTGATGATAATAACTAGCATGTGCATAGTCTGATGATGATGCTTAACAAAGGATAGGACTGATAACTAGTAAAATGCATGTAATTGCGGTGCTTAATTGTATTTTTCGCTGGGAGGTGCTTAATTGTTACATGTATGTAAGATCTTAGTTGTATCAAGTAGCGTCGGAACTAGACAGTCAATTACTTTTTCCCACGTATAACTATGTTCTGTTTGCATTTACTTCCCGTTGCTAGCAAGATACTATGATTGATCTACAACAGATATCTCAGTTAGTTAGTGCCATCAGAATTTCCTCATATGATTGATCTGCAATATATAGATATCTCGATGGCTTGTATGTTTTGACTAATATTCTTGTCTGTCAACTTTTAAAGGGATAGTTAATTTGTCTAATGGTCCAATCCGGAGAGCAAAAGACAATGCACCACCTGGGGGTTACCCACTGGAGGGACTTACCGGGCAGACATTCATAGGATGAATTGGAGGAACATGAAGCAGCAAGTGTTATGGCTAACTGTCTCCTAGGTGAGATCGATTTCTCATATTGATCTGTTACGATTTGTTGCTCTAGCTTCCAACCTCACGCAACTTTAGTGTACTGATTTTTGTTATGCTCAAATTTCCTTTGATGCAGGTGGATTTAGTACTTAATACAGGTTGCGGAGTGGTTTCAGCGGATGATACGGTCTGTTCTGGTGGCATGCGTGTTCTGGCAATCGTGGAGTTCTGCACTCAAAATCAAACTATGTTGCTGTCGTTTTGCTTTGTCCTGTCAGACAGTGATAGCATGTTGAAACAGTATCGTTGCAATGTCGCATAGTTTCTATTCCTCCTTGAACGGAACGCTGATTCTCAGAGTAGTTTTGTCTTGGTTGATAGTGATGCTTCCAGACTTTTAAGTGATCACTTGAATCTGCTGGGGTGATATGAATCTCTTTGGTGAATTATTGCTTCTTCATTTCCCCTGCATTGTAGTTTGATCGTTGAGTTGAGCCCTGGCCTGATGCTACTTGTTGCTCTTGATTTTTTTTTTCTGTTACCGGAGGACAACAGGGAGAGCTTGTTGCTTGGCATCGAGCTTTATTACCCGAGGAAGGGAATGCAACATAGGCATGCAGGTTGTCCACGGCGCCGGAAAGTAGTTCTTTCACTGTTACTTTAATGACTCTGATGTTTTAATAATCCTCGTGCGCACGTCGTGGATGCATCGTAGCTGTTCTGTTGGGAAGCAGAGCTCTCATTTTTAGACTTTCCACCATCAAACGTTGTCTTTGGTCGATTGGCTGATCTGATCTTCCCCATGGAGGCTTTGCACTCTGACGAACTGTCTATTTTCCTGGAGATTCTTTTTTTCTTTTTCGTGTGTTGTCCTGGAGAGTTTGCGCTTCAGAATTTGTTTTGGAGGGAGACAAAAGACGAAAGAGAGGAACATGCGCCTTGGCGGGAACCTTTTTTGAGGGGATGGCGGGAACTCCTGTCCCACGCGGGATAGTGAGCAAACGCTCGTTGGACTGCGGCCCATTATAGCTCGGTGCGTTTTGCCAGCGTTTTCTTTCAGTTAAGGTATTTTAGCTCTTTCTCAAAAAAAAAGGTATTTTAGCTGGACTTCGCTATTTCAGACTGTTTTTTAATAAAACTAAATAATACCTCACACATTGTTGCGGGAATTGGTCGACGCAAATTTGGATTGATAAAATGAGAACAAAAAATAAAAATGCATATGACTTTATTATATTCAATTATGTATATTTTATTCATTAAAGGGTATATATTAATATCGCGAATATACCAATTACACTCAGTCTCTGCACCAACAAGATGTCCAAAGACATTAGAGATGCACACAACCAAGAAAAAAATAAAAGAGATAAAAAGAGAACAAGACCCGTCGCGATCATGAACCACTCGCAACAGCAGCACTCTAACCACTACTGAAGACAAGACCCAAACTACAAGAGATTTTCCAAAAGCAACATTTCCAAGAAGAAAACAATGCGCAAATGATGTCGCTCGATAGAAGATCTTAGGTTTTCACCCTGGAGATTCCGAGTTTCCAAAACAATGCCTTCAGCAAGGCCATTGCCAGGTACAACCAGTGTAGATCAGACCTTGGGTTTTTACCCTGAAAATCATGACTCGGTACTCGAGGAGCACCACCTAGAATGCAGTCCACCTGTGTTGCCACCCCCGCTTGCCAAGGTTGCCGCTGCAAGTCGCCAAACACCCGACACACAGGGAGAACCTGTGCCGCATAGTCTTCATCGCAACCAGCACCCTCTCCGCCATTACTAATCATCGATCGCAGCCACCATGACTTTCTCCACCTCGGTAAGTTTCATGGAAATCTATATTAAGACATGTCTCGTGGCACCGACAATAAGGTGAAGCTTCGCACCACACCCAAATGAAGCCTCTCTGGCTCAGGACAAGAACGTGCACGACCGTATCTATTCGGCTCTAGATATCCAGTAACGCCATGCGCCAAACGTCGAAGATCAACAACAAGAAGACTGGAACTCGTCAGCGGCCAGAACGAGGAGGCCAACAACAAGAAGATCGGCAACCTGACGCAACAAGACCAGCACAGCCAAACCACCTATATTCGGTCCGAGCCAACAACCCCCACGCCACCAGTCGGACTGCCACTCGTCCCTTTCTGCGTTGTACAAACGGAGCACACTCGAACGAAGCCCCACACGAGCGCTTGCCAACCAACACGTAGCCGCAACGGACTGCCAGCAAAGACGCCCGAGGCACTCAGTCTGCTGGGCCCAAATCGGGCCCGCGCCACTACCTCTAGAGTGTCACTATGCTGTCGCGCTGGCACAGACTCGCGCACCAACGCGTCGTGAGTCGCAACCGATCGAAGCAGCAGCGGCCGTGACCTGTAGGCCCAGATCGGGCCTATGATGGCCGCACCGCCGTCGACCACGCCTCGGCCGCAGCGTGCCAGACACCAGCAAGGGTCGTCGCCTCGTTCGCGCCGCACTAGCCCAGTGCCGCCACCTCACCACCTCATATTCTCCTCCAAAGGCCACCTCGCGTGTGCGCCCGACACTGCACATCTCCGTTTCGAGGCACAACCCACGCGGGCCCCACTGCCCTCCACCTTCGGCGAGATGGGCGCCACCACCGCCATTAGAGCCGGCGGCATCAGCGGGCAGGGAAATCACGGGGGACCTCCGGAGTTGAATATTTTAAATGGGAGAGAATTTCACTTCTTGTCCCCTGCACCAACTAGGGATATGCATACATCCATTTTAGTATGAGTACCAAGATAAACATGGTCCTCAAAATATTTTAAAATGAGTATCAAAATTTTCTTGATGAGTAGTTTCATCATACACCAAGCTTGATCATTAATAAATGGAGGAAAACCCATGTGCATCACCTATCAATTTTAGGAATTTGATTCGGGTTGTTAGGCTGCACAGCCGCATGCCCAACCACTGAGTCAAGGCTCTCTTTGCATATTTGTAACAATATTTATTGAATATAAGTAGAATAATTAAAAGAAGAAAAAAGTCCCATGCATTTTTTTGCGGGAAAAAGTCCCATGCATAGATGAATGTTGTAGTGGGACTTTCTCATGCATGATTGCATTTTTAGGCGAGTCTTATCCGATTCATAATTGTATGGTAAGGAGACATATTTGCATGTTGAGATAAATAAATTAGTGGGAATTATTCTCTTAGGTATAATGCAAAAAATTGTATTTTTGAGAAAATGTTCACGAATTTTTAAATTTTGATTAAAAATATCAATATATATTCTTTTAAAAAAATTCTTGCAAATGAAAATATTTTCATGAATTAGAAATGATTGTCAATTTGTTTTTCTATATTTCCTAAACTGTTCGTTAATATTTAAAAATGGTCAAGAATTTGAAAAATATTTCAAAAGTTCATAAAATATTAATGAATTAAAAAAGTATTTTCAAATTTGAAAAATGGCTAGTGTACTCATAAAATGTTTATGAGTTGAAAAAATTGTTTGCAAATTTGAAAAAAATGTTCACGGGTTCCCAAAATTTTCATGAGTTTGTATTTTTCTATGAATTAAAAAAATGATTTTATATTTCAAAAATGCTAGTTACTTCGAAAATGTTCTCAAATTTGAAAAAATCTTGCAAATTCACTAAATGTTCACGAAAGTGAAGATATACCCCATTAAAAAATCATGAATTTTAAAATAAAAAATAGAAGGAAAAAACGAAAAAAGAAGAAAACTGGTGAAACCAGTAAAGAAAACCCATAAAAATAAAAACTGGTCATTAGAAGGTTCTATAACCTTTCTAAAACCTGTGGGAAAAAGAACAATGGGCTGCGAACGCCCATGAGCATATGTCTGTAGTCGCTATACAGCAACCCACGTGTAAAATAGGTAATCATCGTAGTGGCATCAATCGGAGGCGTCAGCTACTCTTTGAAAATTCTCAAGAAAAGAAAAACAGTTGTTTGAAATGTGCGGGCCTGGGCTAAGATAGGCGGAGAGTCAAGCTACCGAACTTTCTACACTAGATACTACCTATTTAGCCGGTCCATAATAGGTTTTCTTCTTTCTTTATACATTTTTATCATTTCATTTTTACTTTTTGGACATATTTTCATTTCTCTATATCATGTTATTTTTCATTTTTAAATACATTTGTCTTTCAATGTTGTTTTTTCCTTTTCGTGCATTTTATAAAAAAAAACATGTTCTTTAGTTTTTCTTTATTTGCCTTTTCCTTCTATGGAAATTACATGAAAATAGAAAAACAGTGTGACCTCTACTGTCTTCTTTGGTGGCATGACTGGCGGAGGCCACCACCATCTTCTCTGCCAGTGACAATGTAGGATAGAGGTGCTGAGAGAGGAGGGGTGGGAAAGGGGTAAGTTGTGGAGCTTATGTAAAAAGGAGTAAATCCACGGATTTTTCTAGTTTTCTACTAGAACACATGTCCATAGTTTGAACCATATAGTGTGTACTAGGTAGAGTTGTACCTCCACAACTCCAACACCCTACAAAGTATTTTCAATAGTTACAGCATTCCTTGTATTATCTGAAAACACTCCGCGGGTGACTTGGCGCGAAACCCTAGCCATCGGTAGCCACCACACTCACAACTCCTACCTATGTCGCCGTCGGGCAGACCGAACAGCGTCAGCGGTGCCAGAACTTCCTTTCCTCTTGCCCGAGGTAGGAGTCGCGGGGGGCTTCTCATCCCGGCTGAGGCATGGCAGGCGCAACGCAGGGTGCTGATTGGAGCTAGGCTGTGGTGCACGCATGCAAGAGCGATGCGTGTTGCATGACTCCGTTGTGTTTCGTGACTGCTTGGGTTGGTCGGGGCCTAGGTGGTTGTGCCTATGTGCCAGCCTGGCGGTGGGCGTAGACACGTGGGTGGTCGTCGCCCTGGGTGGCACGTCGGGCCTGATCTAGGCACTATGGGCTCGCAGTCGTGTGTAGCCACCTCTAGGACATGCATGGTGCAGATCAGTGATACACCCATTTTGCATCCTACTTTTATATTGATTTTTATTGCATAATGGGCTGTTATTACATATTTTGGTACAATATTTATGCCTTTTCTCTCTTATTTTATAAGATTTACATGAAGAGGGAGAATGTCGGCAACTGGAATTCTGGACTGCAAAAGGAGCAAATCTGAGAGACCTGTTCTGCACAACTCCAAAAGTCCTGAAAATTTACGGAGATTTATTTTGGAATATATAAAAAATATTGGGCGAAGAAAGCACCTGAGGGGACCCACCTGGCAGCCACAAGGGTGGGGGGGCGCCCTACCCCCTAGGCGTGCCCCCTACCTTGTGGGCCACCTGGCAGGCCCTTGGTGCCCATTTTATGCTAAATGAAGGGTTTTGACGTGGAAAAAAAATAAAGAGGAAGTTTTCAGGATGAAGCACCGCCGTCTCGAGGCGGAACTTGGGCAGAACCAATCTAGGGCTCTGGCGGAGCTGTTCTACCGGGGAAACTTCCCTCCCGGAGGGGGAAATCATCGTCATCGTCATCACCAATGATCCTCTGATCGAGAGGGGGTCAATCTCCATCAATATCTTCACCAACACCATCTCATCTCTTGTATCCGATCTTTGTCTCAAAACCTCAGATTGGTACATGTGGCTTGCTAGCTAGTAGTGTTGATTACTCCTTGTAGTTGATGCTAGTTGGTTTATTCGGTGGAAGATCATATGTTCAGATCCTTCATGATAATTAATACACCTCTGGTTATAAACATGAATATGCTTTGTGAGTGATACGTCCATTTTGCATCATGTTTTCTTACTATTATTTATAATGTTTTTATCCATAATAATGCTTTTTGGAGTAATTCTAATGCCTTTTCTCTTATAATATGCAAGGTATACACAAAGAGGGAGAATTCCAGCAGCTGGAAATCTGGACCTGGAAAAGCTACGTCAGGCCACCTATTCTGCACAACTCCAAACAAGCTGAAACTTCACGGAGATTTTTTATGGAATATTTAAGAATTGTTGGAGTAAATAACTACCAGAGGGGACCCACCAGGTGGGCACAACCCACCTGGGCGCGCCAGGGAGCCCAGGCGCGCCCTGGTGGGTTGTGCTCACCTCGAGCCACCTCTGGTGCCCATCTTTTGGTATATAAGTCATTTTTACCTAGAAAAAAATATGAGGAGGACTTTCGGGACGAAATGCCGCTGCCTCAAGGCGGAACTCGGGCAAGAGCACTTTTGCCCTCCGGTGAAGCGATTCCGCCGGGGGAACTTCCCTCCCGAAGGGGGAAACCATTGTCATCATTATTACCAACAACTCTCCCATCTTGGGGAGGGCAATCTCCACCAACATATTCAACAGCACCATCTCATCTCAAACCCTAGTTCATCTCTTGTGTTCAGTCTTGTTACCGGAACTATAGATTGGTACTTGTGGGTGACTAGTAGTGTTGATTACATCTTGTAGTTGATTACTATATGGTTTATTTGGTGGAAGATTATATGTTCAGATCCATTATGCTAATTAATACCCCCTCTAATCTTGAGCATGATTATTATTTGTGAGTAGCTACTTTTGTTCTTGAGGTCACGGGAGAAATCATGTTGCAAGTAATCGTGTGAATTTGATATGTGTTTGATATTTTGATAGTATGTATGTTGTGATTCCCTTAGCGGTGTCATGTGAATGTTGACTACATGACACTTCACCATATTTGGGCCTAAGGGTATGCATTGTGGAGTAGCAATTATATGATGTGTTGCGAGAGTGACAGAAGCTTAAACCCCAGTTTATGCGCTATTCCGTAAGAAACCGATAGGATCCAAAAGTTTAATGCTATGGTTAGAATTTATTCTTAATACTTTTCTCGTAGTTGCGGATGCTTGTGGGAGTATTAATCATAAGTAGGAGGTTTGTTCAAGTAAGAACAACACCTAAGCACTGGTCCACCCACATATCAAATTATCAAAGTACCAAACACGAATTAAACCAACATGATGAAAGTGACTAGATGAAATTCCCATGTACCCTCAAGAACGCTTTGCTTATTATAATCGTTTTGGCATGTCCTTTGCTTCAAAAGGATTGGGCTACCTTGATGCACTTTTGTTACTACTATCGTTACTTGCCCGTTACAAATTATCTTGCTATCAAACTACTCCGCTACTTACAATTTCAACACTTGCAGACATTACCTTGCTGGAAACCACTTGTCATTTCCTTCTGCTCCTCATTGGTTTCGACACTCTTACTTATTGAAAAGAGCTACAATTGATCCCCTATACTTGTGGGTCATCAAGGCTATTTTCTGGTGCCGTTGTCGGGGAGTGAAGTGCCTTTGGTAAATGGAATTGGGCAAGGAAACATTTATATAGTGTGCTAGAATTTATTGTCACTTGTTACTATGGAAAACAATCCTTTGAGGGGTTTGTTCGGGGTATCTTCACCTCGTTCAGAGCCGCACTTAGCTACCCCTCAACCTACTGAACCTACTAAAAATATTGAATATGAAATTCCATTGGGTATGATAGAACAACTGCTAGCTAATCCTTATGCAGGAGATGGAACCGAACATCCGGATATGCACTCGATATATGTAGAACAAATTTGTGGTTTGTATAAGCTTGCAGGTTTACCCGAAGATAAAGTTATGAAAAAGGTTTTCACTTTGTCGAAGGGAAAAGCATTGGCATGGTATAGGCTATGTGATGATATTGGATCTTGGAATTGGAATCATTTGAAATTGGAGTTCCACCAAAAAAATTTATTCTATGGATCTAGTTCATCGTGATCAGAATTATATATATATAATTTTTGGCCTCATGAAGGAGAAAGTATAGCTCTAGCTTGGGGGAGGCTTAAGTCAATGTTATATGTTGGGGAACACAGTATTTCAAAAAAATCCTGCGATCACGCAAGATCTATCTAGGAGATGCATATCAATGAGAGGGGAGAGTGTGTCCACGTACCCTCGTAGATCGAAAGAGGAAGCGTTTAGTAACGTGGTTGATGTAGTCTAACGTCTTCGCGATCCAACTGATCAAGTACCGAACGCACGGCACCTCCGTGATCTGCACACGTTCAGCTCGGTGAAGTCCCTCATACTCTTGATCCAGTTGAGGCCGAGGGTGACTTGCGTCAGCACGACGGCGTGTTGACGGCGATGATAAAGTTATCGTCGCAGGGCTTCACCTAAGCACTACGACAATATGACCAAGGTGGAAAACTATGGAGTGGGGCACTGCACACGGCTAAAGATTAACTTGTGTGTCTATGGGGTGCCCCCTCCCCTGTATATAAAGAAGGGGAGGAGGAGGAGGGCCGGCCTCAAGGGGTGCGCCCAAAGGGGGGATTCCTACTCCTAGTAGGAGTAGGTTTCCCCCTTTCCTAGTCCAAGTAGGAGAAGAAGGAAGGAGAGGGAGAGGGATAAGGATGATGGGGAACACAGTAATTTCAAAAAAATTCCTACGCACACGCAAGATCTATCATGGTGATGCATAGGAACGAGAGGGGAAGAGTGTTGTCCATGTACCCTCGTAGACCGTAAGCAGAAGCATTATGACAACACGGTTGATGTAGTCGTACGTCTTCACGATCCGACCGATCCTAGTACCGAAAGTATGGCACCTCCACAATCAGCACACGTTCAGCTCGGTGACGTCCCACGAACTCTTAATCTAGTTGAGTGTCGAAGGAGAGCTTCGTCAGGACGACGGGGTGATGACTGTGATGATGAAGCTACCGGCGCAGGGCTTCGCCTAAGCACTACGATGATATGACCGAGGTGGATTATGGTGGAAGGGGGCACCGCACACGACTAAGAGATCAATGATCAACTTGTGTGTCTATGGGGTGCCCCCCATATATAAAGGAGTGGAGGAGGAGGAGAGGGCCGGCCTCCTAGGCGCACCCAAGGGGGAGTCCTACTCCCGGTGGGAGTAGGATTCCCCCTTCCCTAGTTGGAGTAGGAGAGGGAAGGAAGGGGGAGAGGGAGAGAAGGAAAAGGGGGGCTGGCCCCCCTCCCAACTCGGATTGGGCTTGGGGGGGGGCGCCCCCACCTTGTCCGCCTCCTCCTCCTTTCCACTATGGCCCATTAAGGTCCATTGATTCCCCGAGGAGTTCCGGTAACCCCCCGATACTCCGGTATATGCCCGAACTCTCTCGAAACCTTTCCGATGTCCAAATATAGTCATCCAATATATCGATCTTTACGTATCGACCATTTCGAGACTCCTCGTCATGTCTGTGATCACATCCGGGGCTTCGAACTACATTCGGTACATCAAAACGCATAAACTCATAATACCGATCGTCACCGAACGTTAAGCGTGCGGACCCTACGGGTTCGAGAACTATGTAGACATGACCGAGACACGTCTCCGGTCAATAACCAATAGCAGAACCTGGATGTTCATATTGGCTCCCACATATTCTACAAAGATCTTTATCGGTCAAACCGCATAACAACATATGTTGTTCCCTTTGTCATCGGTATGTTACTTGCCCGAGATTCGATTGTCGGTAACTCAATACCTAGTTCAATCTCGTTACTGGCAAGTCTCTTTACTCGTTCCGTAATGCATCATCCCACAACTAACTAATTAGTCACATTGCTTGCAAGGCTTATATTGATGTGCATTACCGAGAGGGCCCAAAGATACCTCTCCGACAATCAGAGTGACAAATCCTAATCTCGATCTATGCCAACTCAACAAATACCATCGGAGACACCTGTAGAGCACCTTTATAATCACCCAGTTACGTTGTGACGTTTGGTAGCACACAAAGTGTTCCTCCGGTATTCGGGAGTTGCATGATCTCATAGTCATAGGAACATGTATAAGTTATGGAGAAAACAATAGCAACAAACTAAACGATCATCATGCTAAGCTAACGGATGGGTCAAGTCAATCACATCATTCTCTAATGATGTGATCCCGTTAATCAAATGACAACTCATGTCTATCGTTAGGAAACATAACCATTATTGATTCAACGAGCTAGTCAAGTAGAGGCATACTAGTGACATTCTGTTTGTCTATGTATTCACACATGTACTAAGTTTTCGGTTAATACAATTCTAGCATGAACAATAAAAATTTACCATGATATAAGGAAATATAAATAACAACTTTATTATTGCCTCTAGGGCATATTTCCTTCAGTCTCCCACTTGCACTAGAGTCAATAATCTTGTTCACATCATCATGTGATTTCACACCAATAATTCACATCCTTATGTGATTAGTTCACATCTCCATGTGACTAATACCCAAAAGGTTTACTAGAGTCAATAATCTAGTTCACATCGCTATATGATTAACACCCAAAGAGTGATCATGTTTTCTTGTGAGAGAAGTTTAGTCTATGGGTCTTCAACATTCAGATTCATATGTATTTTGCAAATTTCTATGTCTACAATACTCTGCACGGAGATACTCTAGATAATTTCTCCCACTTTCAATATGTATCTTGATCAAGACTTAGAGTTATCTAGATCGGTGTAAAAATCTTGCATCGGCGTAACTCTTTACGACGAACTCTTTTATCACCTCCATAACCAAGAAATATTTCCTTAGTCCTCTAAGGATAATTTTGACCGCTGTTGAAAGGATCGATATGGTTGACTAGAGGGGGGGGGGTGAACAGGCAACTAACAAATTTTAACTTTTATTTACCAAATTAAACTTTGCATCAAAGTAGGTTGTCTAGATGTGCAACTAGGTGAGCAACCTATATGATGCAACAACAACGAACATACAAGCAAGCAAGAGAAGTAACACTAATAAGCTTGCACAAGTAAAGGTAAGAGATAACCAAGAGTGGACCCGGTGAAGACGAGGATGTGTTACCGAAGTTCCTTCCTTTTGAGGGGAAGTACGTCTCCGTTAGAGCGGTGTGGAGGCACAATGCTCCCCAAGAAGCCACTAGGGCCACCGTATTCTCCTCACGCCCTCACACAATGCGAGATGCCGTGATTCCACTATTGGCGCCCTTGGAGGCGGCGACCGAACCTTTACAAACAAGGTTGGGGCAAACTCCACAACTTAATTGGAGGCTCCCAACGAAACCACGAAGCTTCACCACAATGGAATATGGCTCTGAGGTGACCTCAACCGTCTAGGGTGCACAAAGCACCCAAGAGTAACAAAATCCACACAAGAAAGTATGGGAAGCAAATATCCTTTGGTGGAAGTGTAGATCTAGGTCTCCTCCTTCAATCCCTAGCAAATCAACAAGTTTGAGTGGCTAGAGAGAGATCGGACAAAGAGAGCTTGAGTAGCATTAATGGTGGAAAGAGAGAGGTAAGAGGTAGATGTGGTAGGTGGAGGAAGCACCCTTATATAGAAACCCTAAAAATCCAACCGTTACTGTGTTCTCAGTACTGCAGCGGTACAACCGCTCCTGGTCCCGGTACGACCAGGACTCACAGTTTACGTGCAGAACCCTACCAGGCGGTACAACCGGGCGACCAGGCGGTAGTACCGGTTGAGAAGAACAACCGGACCAACCGCCCAGCCACCGGCCAACCACTGCATAGGAACAGAAGGGAGTCACCCCTGAGTGCGGTAGTCGAGCGGTACCGGGCCGGTGCAACCGCATGGCCTCGAGCGCTCGGGCGGCTAAGTCCTGAGCGATAGAACTGCTCCGGACACTGGTGGTACCGGTACGACCGGACCAACCGGGCCACCACCGCATGAGTACCGCATCAAAACAGAGGCCAGACCGGTACTTGGGCGGTGCCTGGCCGGAACTACCGCCCTAGTCCTTGCTGAGCATTGGCGGTACCACAGCCCGGAAGCAGTGGTACAACCGCTCGAACAAAACTGGTCAGCGCCAAGACCCAGCGGTACAACCGCTGGAGCCCACAGTAAGCAGTAGGAAGGTAGGGGAAGAGCTCTCTCACATAGTTTAGGAAGGCAAGAGAGGGGTGAGGTACGTGTACATGAGAAGATACCCCAAACACTTTCCAATGTGGATTCCCTCTTGATAGTACGGGTTCCCTATGACCAAAAGAGATAAACAAACATGTAGAAAACACCGTCTTCGATCCTTTTTTCTTCAGAGAGAATAGCTAACCGAAGAAGACCTAAAACTGAAACCTGAAACACTTAGCATAAGATTAGGCCAATAAAGGGTTGTCATCATCCTCCAAAACACAAAGTAGGGAAATGACCTTACAATCTCCCCCTTTTTGGTGGATGATGACAACACCATGATTTGCAAGTGAAAGTCTAGAAAATGTAGACGGGACTCCCCCTAGATGTGTGCCCCAAATTGAGAAGGCTATTTGAGAGCACATATTAGCGACGAGACTCCCCCTAGATTTTATAGACTCGCCACTCCTACTAAACTTGGTGAGCAATAAGACCATAATATGAAGGTAAAGATAATAATGGAATACACAACAATATCACGGAAAATAGAGATAGATAGCTATATACGCACATGTCTTACACCATGCAAGCAGAGATAAGCAACAGGTTCACATGCCAAAGTTCAACACAAACGACAGAAAAGGAAAAACACAAGCAACAAGGCAAATAAAACCCATGCAAATCCCGAGACCTAAGACTCTCTCCCCCTTTGGCATCAAGACACCAAAAAGGAAAAAGAGCGAAGCTAGCGTCCCAAGGCTCAATCGTCCTCCTCTGACTCCTCGGCAGCATCTGGATCCGCATCATCATCAGACTCGTCAACATCATCTTGATCGGATTCCTCCACGGAATCATCAGCTGCAGCAAAGGATGTGGATGGATGGGAAGGAGCTTCATCATCAGACAAGGTGTTGTGGGTAGATATCCAACACTCCTCCAGTGTGATGCTCTTCTCAGAGCCACTCTGAACTGACATGTTGAGGTGCTTCATCATTGCAATTTGGCAACGCCGGGCATGCTTCTCATTGACATGGGCCTCATACATCCTCTTCTGGATGTCAGACTGGAGGCAGAAAGTCTTCTTTACCTTGGTAGTGAGCTTGTCCACCCAAGAGGGCTTGGCCCCTGGCTCCATCTCAAAGTCCTCATCGTCAGAAGTGGCATAGACATCCTCAGGAGCATTGGCAGGGAAGCGAGGCTCAGCGTGCTTCTTCTTCTTAAGAAGCTTGACCTCATGAACAGTGAGATTATCGGGAGAGGTGAGAGCCTCTCCAGGACGGCGAACCTCCCATACTGAGTTTAGAAAGCACATGACAAACGAAGCATAAATGGGGACCTTCCTGTAGATGACCATGTTGTACATCTCGTGCCACAGCCAGTTGGACACGTCAAACGTTTCCCCAGAACCCACCTTGGTCTTCATTGCAATCATCAAGTCAACAAGATAGCCATGGATTTCATCTTGATTTCCCACCTTGGGTAGAAGCACATTGCAAAACACACGATGCATGATGTCATAGACCTTCACCAAATCCTTAGATTCTCCAATAACACCACGACCCCGAATGTACAGAGGGGCAAGCTTCTCCTTAGGCATAGACTCAGGATGATCATGAGGGCGAATGCCACCTCTACCTTCCAGACCGATATCGTCATACCTAATAGCATTACAAAAGGCCCTCCAAGGAACTTGAAAGAGCTCATCACAACACATGAAAGTGAGAGTGCGGGCGTCATCTTCTCCAAAGTGAACTATGGCATAGAACTGATGGACGAGTTGAACATCAAAGTCACAGTTGACAGACATGAGCTTGACAAGATCAAACTCCTCACAAAGAGCCAGTGCCTCACCAAAATACTCCAAGTTGTTCCTCCAATGGTCAAGATTGATGGTCCACTGCTTGGCATACCTTTTCTTGTTGTTCTCAAAGAGTTCATGAACAATCCGCACTTGCATCTCATTCCAGAACTGAATAGTGGTCCAACGAGGAGCAATGGGAACCTCATAAGGATTCTTCGAGCGGAAAGCTTCCCAATCCTTGGTTTTCCAACGATGCAAGGGCAAAACCACACGTTGCTTGGTAGCGGCAGACTTCTCACGGCGAGTGGGCTTGGTGGGAATCACAACCTCTTCTTCATCATCAGACACAACTGGACGCAAGGTCTGTCGTGCACTCTTCTTGGTCTTGCGAGGATCAGAGCGAGAACTAGAGCCACCTAAACACACGCACAAGGAGAACACAAGAAACCCAGCAAAGATGAGAGGATTGCACACACAAACAGAAGAAAAGATATATTGCACGAACTTAGAAAATAAAACAGGGCTACATGGTGCAGATATCCCGGTTGAACCGGTTCTCCTACCGGTAGTACCGCTCCAGCGGTTGTACCGCCCGTAGAGGTGGTAGAACCGATGAAGAGTGGTTCTACTGGTAGGGACTAGATTTAACCGCGAAATATGAATCACACTAGCCATATTCTACTCTCAAAGACGTGCAATCTAAGCAGGAGGCAAAAAGGGATCTCTTCCACCCAATAGTTTAAACAATAAACATGGAATGTCAAGTAATGCCCTAGAACAAGGGGAACAAGCCCTAGAACGAAGAACGAAGGACAATGGGGCATTACCGGCATCCATGGGAAGAAATCGGGAAGGAGGAGGCCTCCTTGGAGAGGATCCACGGAGACCCCATGGATTCGAAGCGCGAGAAGCACTCCGGGGCAGAGGCAATGGCGGCCGGTGGCTAGGGCACAAGATGGGAAGGGCTGGGGGAGAGAGAAAAGAAACCCCCACCAGCCCCGATGGGAATATATAGGCCCAAAGTCGCGTGGCGGTTGTACCGCTCAAGGGAGCGGTTGTACCACTGCCTAGTACGAGCCAGTGGTTGCGGGCGGTACTTCCGTTGCCAAGAGGCAGTGGCAGTACCGCCGTAACCAACCAGTAGAACCGGCCAGACGGGCACCCCAGTGGTTGAGCGGTGGAACCTCTCAAGCATCGCTGGGAGACCGCCTGGAGAGCACCAGCGGTAGAAGCGCCTGTGACCCCGGTTGTACCGCCCGGTCACCATCACCAAAGCCATGGTCAAGTGTGTGCAATTAGACTAGATGGCTTGAGGAAGGGAAGGCTTGGGGTAGAGAAGGCACGGGGAAAAAGGTGGGTCTCCAAGAAGCCAACAAAAAATAAAAAGAAAACGAAAGAGAACCAAACTTGGAGACCCCAACACCTAGAGCCTAAGAAAACAAACTAAGGCAAGGACAAGAAGGACTAACACAAGGCACAACACTATCAAGGGGGTCGGTGGCCGTAGCCACCTATGTATGAGTCAATTGGTATGGCACCGCGAAGAATTATCCTTGGGCCCATGACCGAAACTCGTCTTTAAACAAGATAATGTGAAAGAGTTGATCAATTTATGCATAATGGGGGGAGGAAGAATTCATTGAGAGAACACCACTCCCCCTATGTCCATGCCTACATCTAAACAAGATAACAAGTTGAGTATGGTGGGGTGTGCAAGGGTTCAAGCAACGTTGCTCGAATCAATGATATTTAGCTCATGCCTTAACTCGTGAAATCTTGCTTCATCCAAGGGTTTTGTGAAAATATCTGCCAGGTTATCATGAGTGTTGACATAGTTGAGCTCGATTTCCCCTTGCCTTATGTGATCCTGGATGAAGTGATACTGAATCTCAATATGCTTTGTCTTGAAGTGTTGCACCGGGTTGAGAGAAATCTTGATGGCACTTTCATTGTCACACCAAAGAGGCACTTTGTCACAGATGACATGTAATCCTTTAAAGTTTGCCTCATCCATAAAAGTTGAGCACAACAACTACCGACAGCCACATACTCCGCTTCCGTGGATGAGAGAGACACACGACTTTGCTTCTTGGAAGACCAACTCACCAAAGAGCAGCCAAGAAATTGGCACCCTCCGGAAGTGGACCTGCTATCCACTTTTTCCCCCGCCTAATCCGAGTCCGAATAACCTGCAAGCTTGAAGTTTGCTCCTCTTGGGTACCATAAGCCAAAGTTTGGGGTATGAGCCAAATATCGAAAGATTCGCTTGACTGCCACAAAGTGACTTTCCTTAGGTGTGGCTTGAAACCATGCACAAATACCCACACTCAACATGATATCCGGTCTAGATGCACAAAGGTAAAGCAAGGAGCCTATCATGGAGCGATATACCTTTTGATCCACCGCTTTACCATTGGGATCAATGTCAAGTTGGCACTTGGTGGGCATGGGAGTGGAAGCCGGTTTGACATCACTTAGCTTGAATCTCTTGAGCATGTCTTGAGTGTATTTGGCTTGGTTGAGAAGGTTCCTTCTCTCCGTTGCTTCACTTTGAACCCGAGAAAAAACTTCAACTCTCCCATGGAAGACATCTCGAACTTTGAGGTCATTAGAGCGGAAAATTCCTCATTGAAGGCTTTGTTAGGGGAACCAAAGATAATATCATCAACATATAATTGGCACACAAACAACTCCCCTTTGACCTTCTTAGTAAAAAGAGTGGGGTTGATTAGCCCAACTTCAAAACCACGGTCTTGTAACAACTCGGTGAGGTGGTCATACCACGCACGTGGGGCTTGTTTAAGGCCATAGAGTGCCTTATCGAGTTGATACACATGATCGGGAAAGTAGGGATCCTCGAACCCGGGGGGTTGCTTGACATAAACCAATTTATTAATAGGACCATTAAGAAAAGCACTCTTCACATCCATTTGATGTAACTTAAAGTTATGATGAGAAGCATAGGCAATTAACATGCGAATGGATTCAAGACGAGCAACGGGAGCAAAGGTTTCACCATAGTCGATACCTTCGACTTGGGAGTAGCCTTGTGCTACCAAACGAGCCTTGTTGCGAATGATAATCCCATGAGCATCCTGCTTGTTCTTGAATATCCACTTGGTTCCAATGACATTGTGGTTCACCGTTGGCCTTGGCACCAGTCTCCACACTTTGTTGTGCTCGAAGTTGTTGAGTTCTTCATGCGTGGCATTGAGCCAATCCGGATCTTCGAGCGCCTCATAGACCTTTTGGGGTTCAACACAAGAGACAAACGCGTGATGTTCACAATAGTTTGCTAATTGTCTACGAGTGCTTACCCCCTTTCTTAAGCTTCCAAGCACATTTGTCATGAGATGATCCTTGGTGGAGATCTTGGAAGCAACCTTGGCGGCTCGACACCCCAATTCCTCCTTTAGGGTGAGATCAGGAGTGGTCACTTGATCATCTTGAGCATCGTCTTGAGCTTGTTCTTGATCTCGTGGAAGCTCTTGATCTTGAACTTGCTCGGAGGAGGGAGCTTGACCTTGGGCATCACTTGATGTTACAACACCATCTTGATATTGATCTTCCCCTTGGTCTTGTTCTTGAGGTTGAGGGCCCTCACTTTGTTCTTCGGAAGCGTGTGGGTCTTGGGTTGGTGAAGGTTCCGCTTGAGTGGAACATTGTCCTTCTCCTTCGGCCACAAGGGGTTCCTCAATGGGTAGGATATGACCAACACCCATTCTTCTTATGGCTTGGGGAGGAATTTCATGACCTATATCACAAGTACCACTTTGCTCCACTTGGGAGCCGTTATTCTCATCAAACTCCACGTTACACGTTTCCTCAATAAGTCCCGTGGACTTATTGAGAACACGGTAAGCATGAGAGTTTGTAGCATAACCAACAAATATGCCCTCATAAGCTCTAGCCTCAAATTTAGACAAACAGACACCTTTCTTGAGAATGAAACACTTACACCCGAATACTCAAAAGTACTTGAGGTTGGGGCTTGTTACCGGTGAGTATCTCATATGGAGTCTTGTTCAAGCCTTTGCGGAGGTAGAGCCGATTAGATGCATGACATGCGGTGTTGATGGCTTCGGCCCAAAAGTTGTAGGGAGACTTGAACTCCGCCATCATGGTCCTTGCCTCATCCATCAACGTCCAGTTCTTCCTCTCCGCCACACCAATTTGTTGAGGGGTATAAGGTGCGGAATATTGATGCTTGATTCCCTCATCACTCAAAAACTCATCCAAGGTGTAGTTCTTGAACTCGGAGCCGTTATCACTTCTTATAGTCAAGATCTTTGTATTGTGTTGTCGTTGAGCTTCATTTGCAAAGTCGATGACGGTTTGTTGGGTCTCGCTTTTCCTCTTGAGGAAATATACCCAAGTGTATCTTGAATAGTCATCCACAATCACCAAGCAATACTTTCTACCGCCAAGACTATCAAAGGATGGAGGCCCAAAGAGATCCAAATGAAGGAGCTCCAAAGGCTTCTTTGAGTAGATGATAGTCGTGGGAGGGTGAGCCTTCTCATGTAGCTTTCCTTCGATGCAAGCACTGCAAGCACGATCTTTGGCAAAACTAACATTTGTTAGTCCACGTACATGATCCCCCTTGAGAAGACTTTGCAAAGATCTCATATTGACGTGGGCTAAACGGCGATGCCAAAGCCATCCCACGTCAACTTTAGCCATTAGGCATGTCGCGGTCTTACTGGGTCGCTCCGAAAAGTTAATCACATAGAGACCGTTCTCGACATGCCCAACAAAGGCTACTTTAAGAGTCTTGCTCCACAGGAGGGCCACGATATCAACATCAAAGAAAGTGGCAAAGCCCATGAGTGCTAGTTGGTCAACGGAAAGTAAATTATATGCAAGGGACTCAACAATCATGACCTTCTCGATCGTAAGATCATGAGAAATGACAACTTTGCCGAGTCCCAATACCTTAGATGATGAGGCGTCACCCCACTCGATGTTGGTGGGCATGGATTGAATCTTTTGCACGTCTACCACCAAGTCCTTGCTTCCGGTGATATGATTAGTAGCTCCACTATCGAGCAACCATGATCCCCCACCGGAAGCAAATACCTACAAGAGATCAATTCTTGGTTTTAGGTACCCATTTTGTAATTGGTCCTTTGATGTTAGTAACAAGGGTGTTAGGAACCCAAATAGACCATTCAATGTACTCATAAGGAGAACCAACAAATTTGGCATAAACATGCCCATCTCTAGCGCGGCACAACACATAAGAAGGGTTAAAGTCGTCGGTTTTGTTGGGAAGGGAAGCGTTTCCCTTCTTGGCTTCACTACCCCTCATGGAGTTTTTCTCCTTCTATTTAGTAGCACCGTCACCCTCCTTCACAAAGGTTTGCTTGAGAGGAGGAGGTCGTTTGGCCTTGTCATTCTTCTTCTCGTTCTTGGACTTGGGCACGTACCCAATCCCTTCCTTGGCTACAACTCCCTTTTGGTTGGTCAAGAGGTCGTTGAGGCTCTTCTCCCCTTGTATGCAAGACACAAGACCTTTCTCGATTTGCACCTTTAGCTTAGCGTTCTCCTCAACAAGATGCACATGCTCACAACACGAGTTAGTAGCATTTGCATTATCAATTAACATCCTACAAGGAAAAGTGGCTTTCTCCTTGGTTAGCTTTACTTGAAGTTGATCATGAGACTCTTTGAGGCTAGCATGAGCACCCTTCAAGACCTTGTGAGCCTTGCCAAGTAGATCAAACTCCTCTTTGAGTCTAGCAAGATCAACCCCAAGTTTGGCCTTCTCGAAGTTTAGCACACGAGAAACAACAAGAGCATGATCCAAATCTTTCTTTATCTTAGCATGATCAACGCTGTGTGACTCCTCAAGAGCCAAACGAAGACCACGCTCTTCCTCAAGAGCATTGGAAAGATCCGAAATCTCATCGGCATAGTCACGACTATGCCCCTCCATCTTGGAGATAGTATCTTCGTGAGCCTCGATCACGTCATTGGCTTCACCAAGTTGTTCCAAGAGAGCAACAAAATGCTTCTTGGTTTTACCCTTGAGTTTACCCATAAAGGACTCAAACTCATTTTCCTCCACATTAGGTCCCTCACATTCATCAATGCAATCCGTCAAGGAAGGATTATTAATGATGGTAGCTTTGATGTTGGGAGTTACCTTGTTGGTGGCTTTAGCCATGAGGCACTTGGTGGTGATGTTCTCATTGGGTGAGTCGAAGAGAGATATTCGTGGAGTTTTTGCAATGGCAACGGAGGCCATGGCAACCGACTCACCATCTTCATCATCATCATCATCATCATCCTCATGGTACTCTTCTTGAACCACCAACGCCTTGTGAGGGGTTTTCTTGGTGAACTTGCTCTTGTTGGGGAAAGACTTGGCTTTGTCCTTTCGAATGAGCTTGCCACCATTGTCTTCCCTCTTCTCATACGGGCACTCCGCAACAAAATAACTCACATTGCCACAATTGTAACAAGTCCTTACACGTTGCTTGCTCTTCATGCCACTTGAGTTGTTCTTGTTGAAGTGCCATGTGTTCATGATAGGCATACTTTGTATCTTCGGGGTTGCTTTCCTCTTCTTCTTCTTCAACGCAAACCTTGGCCTTCAATGCAAGGTTGGGCTTCTTTGCCCTTTGAGAGTGAAGCACCGCATTGTCGGCGGTCTTGTCCAAGATGTGCATAGCCACAAACTCATCCAACACTTCACTTGAGGTCAAAGTGTGGAAGTCCGGCCTTTGACGAATGACGGAGGACATGGACTTGTGGTAAGGCATCATTGCCTTGAGGAATTTATGCTTGATCCAATTGTCATCCGTGTCCTTGCTCCCGTGATCTCAGAGTGAGACCGCGAGTTTGGTTACTCTCCGATAAAGCTCACGAGGTTCTTCATCTTCTTTTATTGCAAACTCATCGGCTTCATCTTGCACTACTTCATAGTTGGAGCATTGAATGCTTGCGCTTCCCTGGTAGAGAGGGATAACACAAAGCCATGCATCTTTGGCCAAGGCGAAGGGCCGAAGATGAGGTAGATCTTCGGGTGGAATTGCATCTTGAATGATGAAGAGAGCATTCTCATTGAATTGATTATCCACGGCTTCTCGAGGAGTGAAGTTGCTTGGATCATGCGGATGGAAACCTTCTTCAATGATTCTCCAAAGATTAGTGTTCACATGATTTAAAACGCTTAAAGCGATAAACCCAAGAATCAAAGTCCTCATTTTTCACAATCTTAGGGGGAGGACCGGCATGATTCAAGCATTGTTGAGGAAATCGTTAACTGGTAACTACTCGGTTGGCTGGCGAGTAGGGGATTAATACACTAATCGGCAAGTTAATCGGCTATTTAATCAATTAATCAGACGATTTATCGGTTTATTGGCTACTCGGTGACCCTACGAGTAGGGATTAATCGGCAAGTTAACTGGTTAATCGGATGAATTCTTGAACAGGGGATTCAAGTGAGTGGAAGGAATCGGTCCACCATACACAAGTGGTGGTTCCACATGGGCAAAGATGTCGGTACCATTTTTACCACTAGAAGGAGCCTTTTCACTACTAGCTTCCCCCTTGTCGGAGTTAGCATCCGTCACCTTGTCCGTGGGATTACCCACTTTCAAAGGTGCGGTAGATAGTTTAAGCCCTTCAATGAATTTAGTAAACATGCTTTCAACCTCGGTCGTCATTGAGGTTTTCAATGTCTCCAAGGCTACATTGAATTCCTCACGGGAGACCGAGGTTCCCCCATCACCCGTAGATGAGATCAGATTTACACCGGAGTGCTCCTCCACACCGTCTACAGTGTCAACCATACTCTTTGGACGACAAAGTCCTTAGTAAAGAGAAGAGGCTCTGATACCAATTGAAATGATCGATATGGTTGACTAGAGGGGGGTGAATAGGCAACTAACATTTTTTGACTTTTCTTTACCAAATTAAACTTTGCATCAAATTAGGTTGTCTAGATGTGCAACTAGGTGAGCAACCTATATGATGCAACAACAACGAACATACAAGCAAGCAAGAGAAGTAACACTAATAATCTTGCACAAGTAAAGGTAAGAGATAACCAAGAGTGGACCTGGTGAAGACGAGGATGTGTTACCGAAGTTCCTTCCTTTCGAGGGGAACACTACAAAAAAATACACTTCCATGATGATACGTGTTTGTCACAGTAGGTCACGTTTTCTGTCATGCATGTACATCCATGACAAATTTATGACAGAATCAAGATAGTCATACATGTGCGGTCGTAGAAGTGTTCCATGACATTATCATCACAGAAGTGTCCACTTCCATGACGATAAATCGCGCGTCACAGAAGTGCTTTCATCAAGGGTGACCGACACGTGGCATCCACCATAACGGAACGCCGTTAAGCTATCAGGTCGGATTTTGGATCCGATAACCCGTTAACAGCCACGACCAATGCCGATTTTCCACATGTAAAATTCTCATTGGTTGACGGATCCACGCGTTAGCTCCGCGTTGGCACTGGTGTCACTCCTCCAACGGTCGAGATGGGCCTATGATATGTTGACACGTGGACCGGCCCAAAAGTGGCCCACAAAGAGTAAATGGGACGGCCCAACCGAAGGCCCATAAGATTTAGCGGACCATAATGGGCCGACCAAGCTAAAGGCCCACAAAATTTACCGGACCATAATGGGCCGGCCCAGCTAAAGGCCCACATGATTTTGCAGACCATAATGGGCCGGCCCAGCTAAAGGCCCACAAGATTTTGCGGACCACAATGGGCTAGCCCAGCTAAAGGCCCACTAGATTCTACCGACCATAATGGGCCGGCCCAGCTAAAGGCCCAACATTCTCTGTCAAATCGGCCCGTCAACGGCCTGTCCTAAACTTGTCATCAACGCGGCCCATGGTCACTTCTGGCCCGTTAACAGTCCGCTAAGTAATTGGGCCGAATTACGGCCTAGTGTATTTCCGGCCTGTTAAAGGTCCGACTTTATTTTGGCCCATTTACATGCCATCAAAACTTTCGGACCATAAACGACCGTGAAGGATTTGGGTCATATTCGGCCATGTCTGACATTCAGCCTGTTAGAGGCCCACTATAGCTTTGGGCCACTTTCGGCCTGTTGTCATTTTCGGCCTGTTAATGCCAGACGTAAACCATGGGCCTTACGTGGCCCAACGTCATATCGGGCCCATTAACGACCCATATAAAAATGATGATAATCTAGCCCGACTGAAGTTCCGGCCTGTTAAAGGCCCGTGTATTAGGTCGGCGCATTTATGGCCCGTCCGAATTTCGGCCTGTTAAAGTCCAGTGGGCTATTTGGCACAATCAGGGCCCAATCTCACTTTCGGTCTATTAAAGGCCCATGTATTTTATGGGCTCGAGATATTTACACCTATAAACGGCCTATTTTTACTGAGGGCCCAAATTATGTTTAGGCATGTTAAAGGCCCACTATGGGCACATGCCTACCAGAAAAATATGAAAGCTTATGCCGATTTAGGCCCAGATATTTTTAGTGGGCTACATGCCAATTTTGGCCCATAATCGTTTTTAGCCCAATTGGAATGGGCCCGACGAATGTTGGCATGTTGGGCTCCTACGAAGCTTTAGGCCGAATACATTACTAAGATAAACCTACACTATACAAAAATAGCGTCGTAATTACTGCAGCCTGAGGCAACATCATGAATGTTGTATCACAACAAAATAAATTCCAACCATACAACAAAAGGCCTGTTGGCATAAAGTTTACAATCCTTCCAGATAAAAACACCATCAGATGTATAGAAGCACAGATCATTTACCTGAGTGCTAATGTTTCAGGCTATAGAACCTGATGGAGCAGCACGATCTCCACCTTTTTTATGCCATTGCTCTTGTACAACGAAGCGAATGTCTGATAGTCTGGTTTCAAAACCATTCATATCTTGACGACATTTCTCAACCACTATTCTTGTTTCTGAAACAATGTCCACTAGGGATTGGACTTGTGTCTGGAGCACAGATATATCACTCTGTCTAGCAGGAAGATTTTGTTTAGTAGGCGATTTGGATGAGGTTACCTTGACAACCAACCCAGAATTACGCAGGAAGGTGCTTTTTGCACTGTTAGTGGAGAGATACTGATGCACTGCAGCAAGAGGTGACATTGTGCCTGTAGTAGCCTCGTCACCTTCAGGTGGTTGTGGCTGTTCAATCATTTGTTCCATATCTTCCTGAAAGTTTGAACTTGTAGATTAGTGTACCAGATAAGTTACTAATTAGACAAAAACAAACAAAGTAGGTTAAACGTTTATACATAACTTATTTCGGTGAACTACTGCAATACATTAGCATGTATTGTAGTGCCAACTACATAATAAAATCACTTTCGAAACATATGTCCATGTAGCATGCCTACTGTATTGTCTATTTCCTCACATTCGTTGACATCTAAGGATAAAGAGACATGGTTTAAAGTAGGATGAACATAGTATGACATCATTCATATCATGGGCAAACAGATATAAAACAAACAGGCTATTTTATCATTGTGTGCACATATGAACATAACAACTAGATTACAGATCAAGACCAAAAGAATATCCTTCATCTCTTTTAAACCATGTAAGGTGAAATGATACGTTAAGACAACTGTGAATAAAAGTGAACAGATTAACTGACATTGGCTGCAAACCAAGTAGTTAAATGAACACATCACAATACCAATCAGTTCAAGGCAGGAGGAGTAAGGACTTACAACAGTGGCTTGAACTGGTGTGCTCATGCCCTTCGTCTTGCTAGTGTGGCAATCCTTGAAGATTTGCACTGCATTCAGTTCAGGTTCTTTTTGGTCCGCACGGGATTTCCTCTGTATTTGGAACAAGTCAATATAGATACGATAATATGGCATAAAAGAAGAAGGAAGTAGCAGCTATTTACAAGAGCCTCGCAGTGTGCAATATAGCTACGAGATCCTGTGGTCTGTTGGAATTTCACTTTAGAACAGTTGGTTTTGTTCTTCAAACAGTTAGCCTAGAAGAAGATACACTTGTAAGGCACATACATAAATACAAGTTCAATATGTGGTCTGATCAAATACATATAGCCTACCTGATACTTTGGATCAGACCAGTGTTTAACGAGGGCTGTCCAGTCTTCATCTGTAATATATTCCACTGGAGATGTTTGGGCGATTTCATTGTTAGCCTTGCCTTCAAAGTGAGATTTTCTAAGGTGGTACCGATACTGTCGCAGAGCAGACTGAAAAACATGAGTGCATGCTTGTCTACTTGCATCATCTTTCGGATCCAACTTGAACCTCATCTGTTGAAAAAAGAATGTAAGTCTTATTAGGAGGAAGCTAGAAAGTATGGGACAAAGCAAGACAATATTACTAATTGCGATGAATAACATTACTTACGGATAAATGGTCAAGGAAGGTGTTAAACTGGGTATTGTCTTTCTCATTCCTGTACTAGATCCACGTTGGGAGGATACGTGCATGACACCTAATGACAACGGCTGCCTCTGATACTAACTTGGCTGACTCTGTAGCATCACGTGGCCTTTTTAAACCTGCCTCAAAATGGATCTCCATTCTTCCTCCTTTAGATTTTGTTAATCTGTCAAGCATTATCCTTGATGTCTGTTTCCGGTTGCGCCGTGGTGCTAGTTCAACAACGAATATGGAAAGTGTTAGTGTACATCAAACTGTGAGAGTACATATAAAGGAGCATGCAACTGCAACTTGACTCGGTCAGGTACCATCTTGGTGTTGATGCTCATGAGGTTCATCTGATCTTGCCAAGTCCTGTTGTGTCAGCAGTGCTTCGGAAGTAGTGTTAGGTGTGAAGGCAGCTTGGGAACTGGACAGTTTCGGAGCAAACGAACAAGTAACTGGTTGAGATGCTGGTACAGTTGAAGCGGATGATGCAGCTGGTGGAGCAGGTGATACTGTGTTTGTAGATTTAGCTGGTGGACTTGGACCTTCTACTGCACTATAAGTACCAGCAGAATCTCGACGGCAGAACCTTTTCCGTTTCACTTGATGAGTAAAAGCACTCCCTACTATATTATTTTCCTTGCTCTCTTTTGACTTTGCCATGTCAAGCTGTACCCACAACACAAAAGAATAAAATCACTCTTCAGAACTCATTGATGCATGATATAGACAAGCAATACTTTGATGTAAGACAACCGTATGAGGATGGAATATGTAAGAAAAACAGACGGCAAGACATATTCACAGCTACGATGTGCAAACTAAGCAGAAGGATTTTCAAGAAAATAGAAGTAATGCAAGCTAAACACCATATGAAAGATGCAACCAATATTACTCTGCCAAGTTAAAAGTGTCTTGTCATAAGAGGCAATTCGAAAAATTAGAAGCAGTACAACGTAGCAATCAATGCAAGATGCAACCACTATCAAACTACCATGTTAGAAGCGTCCAATCATGAGTGACTGATGCAGGATACGCAATAGCAGTACTTTGATGTAAGAACATGGTATGATAGATATATGCAGTGTATTCTAGACACAGAAAGCCATGTCATATGCACATGTATAACGTATAAACTCAGCAGGTGCAATTTAATCAAAATAGAAGAAATACAGGCTAGACAACATATGCGACATGAAACCAATTATCACACTGTCAACTTAGAGCAAGCACCTGCGATGGTGGAGTACGGGAGATGAACTCATCATGTAGACTTGGGACTTTAACTTCATTAGCAGTAGCAGTGGCAAATCTAGAGAGTCTCTGTTTGCGTCGGTGGGGAGGACCACCAACATCCCCTAACTTACTCTTTTCCTTCCTATTTTCTGATATTGCCTTATGAAGTCAAAACCACAAGAAGATGAATAAAATTAGCTCTGCATAACTGGTTGATGCATGATACAGACGAACACTACTTTGATGTAAGGTAAGCGCAGGATAGGAGGATGGAATATATACAAAAAAGACAGCGTTTCATATTCACACGTACGATAGGAGGATGGAATATGTATGAAAAAACAGTAAGCAGAAGGCATTTCAACAAAATTATAAGAAATGAAAGATAGGCACCATATGAACATGCAACCAATATCACCCTATCAGGTAAAAAGTGTCTCATCGTAAGAGCCATTTCAAGAAATTAGAAGCAGTACAAGCTAGAAGACAATGCAAGATGCAACCTACATCACAGTCCCAAGTTAAATGTGTCTTATGGGTAAGTGATCGTTTTAGGTATAAGTTGTAGGCTACGCAGATGCAATTCAATATAATCAGAAGCAATACAAACTAGACATCATACGGAAAACGCAACCACGTATAACAGTTCCAAGTAAGAGCAAGCACCTGTGATGGTGGAGTAGGGGAGATGTGCTCATCATGTACACATATGTTCTAGAAATAGGAACACGTGTCATATTCACAGGCATTATGTGTAAAGTAAGCAGATGCAATTCAAGTTAGAAGAAATACAAGCTAGACATCATACGCAACATGCAACCACATATAATAGTGTCAAGTTAGAGCAAGCACCTGTGATGGTGGAGTAGGGGAGATGTGCTCATCATCTACACAGCTATGTTGACTGTCCAGCCTTGTGTTGTCTTGCGAATCTTGTTGGGAGGATGGCGGAGTAGAATCTATAGAGACCCCCTGTTTGAGTTGCTCCGAAGGACCACCATCATCCACTGCCGGACTAATTTCCTTCAGCTATAATGATTTTGCTCTTCAGAACTCATTCATGCATGATACTGACGAACACTACTCGGATTGAAGGCAAACACATGATGCGAGGATGGAATATGTATGAAAAACAGGATGGTGTGACATATTCACACCTATGATGTGGTAACTAAGCAGAAGGCATTTTAACAAATTAGAAGCACTGCAAGCAAGACACCATATGAAATATGCAACCAATATCACTCTGCCAAGTTCAAACTGTATGGCATTTCAACAAATTAGAAGCAGTACATGCTAGAAATCATATGCAAGACACAACCAATATCACAGTGGCGACTTAAAGGTGCCTTATCATAAGTGACTGATGCGGGATATGCAAGAATAGTAGTCTGATATAGAAACAGGAACACATGTCATATTCACAGGCATTATGTGTAAAGTAAGCAGATGCAATTCAACAAAGTTAGAAGCAATACAAGCTAGACATCATACGCAACATGCAACCACATATAATAGTGCCAAGTTAGAGCAAGCACCTGTGATGGTGGAGTAGGGGATATGTGCTCATCATCTACATAGCTACGTTGACTGTCTAGCCTTGCGTTGTCTTGCGAATCTTGTTGGGAGGATGGTGGAGTAGAATCTGTAGAGAACCTCCATTTCAGTTGCTCGGAAGGACCACCATCAGCCAATGCCTTGCCAATTTCCTTCAGCTTTATTGATTTTGCATTGTGAGGTCTTACCGACAAGAAAAAGGAATATCATTCGCTCTTCAGAACTCATTCATGCATGATACTGACGAACACAACTCCGATGAAAGGCAAAGTCATGATACGTGGATGGAATATGTACGAAAAAATGTACGGCTTGACATATTCACACCTATGATGTGGTAACTAAGTAGAAGGCACTTCAACAAATTAGAAACACTGCAAGACACCATATGGAAGGTGCAGTCAATATCACTCTACCAAGTTAAAACTATCTCGTAATAGGTGGCGTTCATCAAACTAGAAGCAATACATGCTAGAAATCATATTCAAGACGCAAACCAATATCACACTGCCAACTTAAAGGTGTCCTATCATAAGTGACTGATGCAGGATACACAAGAAGAGTAGTTTCATGTAAGAACATGGTGTGATAGATAGATATAGTATGTACCAAAAACAGGAAAGCGTGTCATATTCACATGTATCATGTGTACGCTAAGCAGATGCAGTTTACACTAATTAGGAGCAATACGAGCTAGACACCATATGCAACATGCAACCAGATATCACACTGCCAAGTTAGAGCAAGCACCTTGGATGGTGGAGTAGGGGAGCGGAGACTTGGACCTTGTAATGCACTATCAGTACAAGGAGAATCGGTACAGATGCTCCGTTTATGTTGCTGCAGAGGACCACCATCATCGCCTTCCTTACTCTTTTCCTTCCTCTTTCTTGATTTTGCCTTGTCAAGTCAAACCCACAAGAAAAAAGAATAAAATTTGCTCTTCAGAACTCATTGATGCATGATACTGACGAACACTACTTTCATGTAAGGCAGCTGCATGATAGGAGGATGGAATATATATGAAAAACAGGACGGCGTGACATATTGACATGTATGATGTATAAAGTGTAAACTAAGCACAAGGTGCTTGAACTTGTTAGAATCGATGCAAGCTAGAAACCATATGAAAGATGAAACCAATATCACTCTGCCAAATTAAAAGGGTGCCCTAACAAATGTATTTGACCAAATTAGAAGCAATACATGGCAACATGCTAGAAATAATATGCAATATGCAACGAATAAAGGTGACTCATCGTAAGTGATTGATGCAGGATACAGAAGAGAGGTAGTTTCATGTAAGAACAAGGTTAACACATAGATGTAGTGTGTACCAAAAATAGGAAGACATGTCATATTCACAGGTATAGTGTGTAAACTAAGCAGATGCAATTTACCCTAATTAGAAGCATTACAAGCTAGACACCGTATGCAACATGCAACCACATATCACACTGCGAAGTTAGAGCAAGCACCTGTGATGGTGGGGTAGGGGAAGTGCGGTCTTCAGGTACAGAGCTACGTTCAATATCTTCATTTAGGCTTGCTGTTTCTTGAGAATCATGTGGAGAGGATGAAATTGCATTATTTATAAGAGTATTGCGTCTC
The DNA here is from genome assembly GCF_002162155.2 of Triticum dicoccoides. NCBI lineage: Eukaryota > Viridiplantae > Streptophyta > Magnoliopsida > Poales > Poaceae > Triticum > Triticum dicoccoides. Next base: position 183,757,044 of record NC_041384.1, read on the forward strand.
ATATTAACCCACGCGCGTGACTGTCTCATCATAAGCGATAGACGCAGGATACACAAGAACAGTAGTTTGATGTAAGAACATGGTGTGACAGGCAGATGTAGTATGTACCAAAAACAGGAAGGCGTGTCATATTCACATGTATAATGTGTAAGCTAAGGAGATGCAACTTAATAAATTAGGAGCATTGATGAGGGATACACAAGAAAAGTGCCTTATCATAAGATATAGTATGTACCAAATACAGGAAAGCGTGTCATATTCACATGTATCATGTGTAAGCTAAGCAGATGCAGTTTACACTAATTAGGAGCAATACGAGCTAGACACCATATGCAACATGCAACCAGATATCACACTGCCAAGTTAGAGCAAGCACCTTGGATGGTGGAGTAGGGGAGCGGAGACTTGGACCTTGTAATGCACTATCAGTACAAGGAGAATCGGTATAGATGCTCCGTTTATGTTGCTGCAGAGGACCACCATCATCGCCTTCCTTACTCTTTTCCTTCCTCTTTCTTGATTTTACCTTGTCAAGTCAAACCCACAAGAAAAAAGAATAAAATTTGCTCTTCAGAACTCATTGATGCATGATACTGACGAACACTACTTTCATGTAAGGCAGCCGCATGATAGGAGGATGGAATATGTATGAAAAACAGGACGGCGTGACATATTGACATGTATGATGTATAAAGTGTAAACCAAGCACAAGGTGCTTGAACTTGTTAGAATCGATGCAAGCTAGAAACCATATGAAAGATGAAACCAATATCACTCTGCCAAATTAAAAGGGTGCCCTAACAAATGTATTTGACCAAATTAGAAGCAATACATGGCAACATGCTAGAAATAATATGAAATATGCATAGAATAAAGGTGACTCATCGTAAGTGATTGATGCAGGATATAGAAGAGAGGTAGTTTCATGTAAGAACAAGGTTAACACATAGATGTAGTGTGTACCAAATATAGGAAGGCATGTCATATTCACATGTATAGTGTGTAAACTAAGCAGATGCAATTTACCCTAATTAGAAGCATTACAAGCTAGACACCATATGCAACATGCAACCACATATCACACTACGAAGTTAGAGGAAGCACCTGTGACGGTGGTGTAGGGGAAGTGCGGTCTTCAGTTATAGAGCTACGTTCAATATCTTCATTTAGGCTTGCTGTTTATTGAGAATCATGTGGAGAGGATGAAATTGCATTCTTTATAAGAGTATTGCGTCTCATATTAACCCACGCGCGTGACTGTCTCATCATAAGCGATAGACGCGGGATACACAAGAACAGTAGTTTGATGTAAGAACATGGTGTGATAGGCAGATGTAGTATGTACCAAAAACAGGAAGGCGTGTCATATTCACATGTATAATGTGTAAGCTAAGGAGATGCAATTTAACAAATTAGGAGCATTGACGAGGGATACACAAGAAAAGTGCCTTATCATAAGATATAGGATGTACCAAAAACAGGAAAGCGTGTCATATTCACATGTATCATGTGTAAGCTAAGCTGATGCAGTTTACACTAATTAGGAGCAATACGAGCTAGACACCATATGCAACATGCAAGCAGATATCACTATGCCAAGTTAGAGCAAGCACCTTGGATGGTGGAGTAGGGGAGCGGAGACTTGGACCTTGTAATGCACTATCAGTACAAGGAGAATCAGTACAGATGCTCCGTTTATGTTGCTGCAGAGGACCACCATCATCGCCTTCCTTACTCGTTTCCTTCCTCTTTCTTGATTTTGCCTTGTCAAGTCAAACCCACAAGAAAAAAGAATAAAATTTGCTCTTCAGAACTCATTGATGCATGATACTGATGAACACTACTTTCATGTAAGGCAGCCGCATGATAGGAGGATGGAATATATATGAAAAATAGGACGGCGTGACATATTGACATGCATGATGTATAAAGTGTAAACTAAGCACAAGGTGCTTGAACTTGTTAGAATCGATGCAAGCTAGAAACCATATGAAAGATGAAACCAATATCACTCTGCCAAATTAAAAGGGTGCCCTAACAAATGTATTTGACCAAATTAGAAGCAATACATGGCAACATGCTAGAAATAATATGCAATATGCAACGAATAAAGGTGACTCATCGTAAGTTATTGATGCAGGATACAGAAGAGAGGTAGTTTCATGTAAGAACAAGGTTAACGCATAGATGTAGTGTGTACCAAAAATAGGAAGGCATGTCATATTCACAGGTATAGTGTGTAAACTAACCAGATGCAATTTACCCTAATTAGAAGCATTACAAGCTAGATACCATATGCAACATGCAACCACATATCACACTACGAAGTTAGAGCGAGCACCTGTGATGGTGGTGTAGGGGAAGTGCGGTCTTCAGGTACAGAGCTACGTTCAATATCTTCATTTAGGCTTGCTGTTTCTTGAGAATCATGTGGAGAGGATGAAATTGCATTCTTTATAAGAGTATTGCGTCTCATATTAACCCACGCGCGTGACTGTCTCATCATAAGCGATAGACGCATGATACACAAGAACAGTAGTTTGATGTAAGAACATGGTGTGATAGGCAGATGTAGTATGTACCAAAAACAGGAAGGCGTGTCATATTCACATGTATAATGTGTAAGCTAAGGAGATGCAATTTAACAAATTAGGAGCATTGATGAGGGATACATAAGAAAAGTGCCTTATCATAAGATATAGTATGTACCAAAAACAGGAAAGCGTGTCATATTCACATGTATCATGTGTAAGCTAAGCAGTTGCAGTTTACACTAATTAGGAGCAATACGAGCTAGACACCATATGCAACATGCAACCAGATATCACACTGCCAAGTTAGAGCAAGCACCTTGGATGGTGGAGTAGGGGAGCGGAGACTTGGACCTTGTAATGCACTATCAGTACAAGGAGAATCTGGTACAGATGCTCCGTTTATGTTGCTGCAAAGGACCACCATCATCGCCTTCCTTGCTCTTTTCCTTCCTCTTTCTTGATTTTGCCTTGTCAAGTCAAACCCACAAGAAAAAAGAATAAAATTTGCTCTTCAGAACTCATTGATGCATGATACTGACGAATACTACTTTCATGTAAGGCAGCCGCATGATAGGAGGATGGAATATATATGAAAAACAGGACGACGTGACATATTGACATGTATGATGTATAAAATGTAAACTAAGCACAAGGTGCTTGAACTTGTTAGAATTGACGCAAGCTAGAAACCATATGAAAGATGAAACCAATATCACTCTGCCAAATTAAAAGGGTGCCCTAACAAATGTATTTGACCAAATTAGAAGCAATACATGGCAACATGCTAGAAATAATATGCAATATGCAACGAATAAAGGTGACTCATCGTAAGTTATTGATGCAGGATACAGAAGAGAGGTAGTTTCATGTAAGAACAAGGTTAACACATAGATGTAGTGTGTACCAAAAATAGGAAGGCATGTCATATTCACAGGTATAGTGTGTAAACTAAGCAGATGCAATTTACCCTAATTAGAAGCATTACAAGCTAGACACCGTATGCAACATGCAACCACATATCACACTGCGAAGTTAGAGGAAGCACCTGTGATGGTGGTGTAGGGGAAGTGCTGTCTTCAGGTACAGAGCTACGTTCAATATCTTCATTTAGGCTTGCTGTTTCTTGAGAATCATGTGGAGAGGATGAAATTGCATTCTTTATGAAAGTATTGCGTCTCATATTAACCCACGCGCGTGACTGTCTCATCATAAGCGATAGACGCAGGATACACAAGAACATTAGTTTGATGTAAGAACATGGTGTGATAAGCAGATGTAGTATGTACCAAAAACAGGAAGGCGTGTCATATTCACATGTATAATGTGTAAGCTAAGGAGATGCAATTTAACAAATTAGGAGCATTGACGAGGGATACACAAGAAAAGTGCCTTATCATAAGATATAGTATGTACCAAATACAGGAAAGCGTGTCATATTCACATGTATCATGTGTAAGCTAAGCAGATGCAGTTTACACTAATTAGGAGCAATACGAGCTAGACACCATATGCAACATGCAAGCAGATATCACACTGCCAAGTTAGAGCAAGCACCTTGGATGGTGGAGTCGGGGAGCGGAGACTTGGACCTTGTAATGCACTATCAGTACAAGGAGAATCGGTACAGATGCTCCGTTTATGTTGCTGCAGAGGACCACCATCATCGCCTTCCTTACTCTTTTCCTTCCTCTTTCTTGATTTTGCCTTGTCAAGTCAAACCCACAAGAAAAAAGAATAAAATTTGCTCTTCAGAACTCATTGATGCATGATACTGACGAACACTACTTTCATGTAAGGCAGCCGCATGATAGGAGGATGGAATATGTATGAAAAATAGGACGGCGTGACATATTGACATGTATGATGTATAAAGTGTAAACTAAGCACAAGCTGCTTGAACTTGTTAGAATCGATGCAAGCTAGAAACCATATGAAAGATGAAACCAATATCACTCTGCCAAATTAAAAGGGTGCCCTAACAAATGTATTTGACCAAATTAGAAGCAATACATGGCAACATGCTAGAAATAATATGCAATATGCAACGAATAAAGGTGACTCATCGTAAGTGATTGATGCAGGATGCAGAAGAGAGGTAGTTTCATGTAAGAACAAGGTTAACACATAGATGTAGTGCGTACCAAAAATAGGAAGGCATGTCATATTCACATGTATAGTGTGTAAACTAAGCAGATGCAATTTACCCTAATTAGAAGCATTACAAGCTAGACACCGTATGCAACATGCAACCACATATCACACTACGAAGTTAGAGGAAGCACCTGTGACGGTGGTGTAGGGGAAGTGCGGTCTTCAGGTATAGAGCTACGTTCAATATCTTCATTTAGGCTTGCTGTTTATTAAGAATCATGTGGAGAGGATGAAATTGCATTCTTTATAAGAGTATTGCGTCTCATATTAACCCACGCGCGTGACTGTCTCATCATAAGCGATAGACGCAGGATATACAAGAACAGTAGTTTGATGTAAGAACATGGTGTGATAGGCAGATGTAGTATGTACCAAAAACAGGATGGCGTGTCATATTCACATGTATAATGTGTAAGCTAAGGAGATGCAATTTAACAAATTAGGAGCATTGATGAGGGATACACAAGAAAAGTGCCTTATCATAAGATATAGTATGTACCAAAAACAGGAAAGCGTGTCATATTCACATGTATCATGTGTAAGCTAAGCAGATGCAGTTTACACTAATTAGGAGCAATACGAGCTAGACACCATATGCAGCATGCAAGCAGATATCACACTGCCAAGTTAGAGCAAGCACCTTGGATAGTGGAGTAGGGGAGCGGAGACTTGGACCTTGTAATGCACTATCAGTACGAGGAGAATCGGTACAGATGCTCCGTTTATGTTGCTGCAGAGGACCACCATCATCGCCTTCCTTACTCTTTTCCTTCCTCTTTCTTGATTTTGCCTTGTCAAGTCAAACCCACAAGAAAAAAGAATACAATTTGCTCTTCAGAACTCATTGATGCATGATACTGACGAACACTACTTTCATGTAAGGCAGCCGCATGATAGGAGGATGGAATATGTATGAAAAACAGGACGGCGTGACATATTGACATGTATGATGTATAAAGTGTAAACTAAGCACAAGGTGCTTGAACTTGTTAGAATCGATGCAAGCTAGAAACCATATGAAAGATGAAACCAATATCACTCTGCCAAATTAAAAGGGTGCCCTAACAAATGTATTTGACCAAATTAGAAGCAATACATGGAAACATGCTAGAAATAATATGCAATATGCAACGAATAAAGGTGACTCATCGTAAGTGATTGATGCAGGATACAGAAGAGAGGTAGTTTCATGTAAGAACAAGGTTAACACATAGATGTAGTGTGTACCAAAAATAGGAAGGCATGTCATATTCACAGCTATTGTGTAAACTAAGCAGATGCAATTTACCCTAATTAGAAGCATTACAAGCTAGACACCGTATGCAACATGCAACCACATATCACACTGCGAAGTTAGAGCAAGCACCTGTGATGGTGGTGTAGGGGAAGTGCGGTCTTCAGGAACAGAGCTACGTTCAATATCGTCATTTAGGCTTGCTGTTTCTTGAGAATCATATGGAGAGGATGAAATTGCATTATTTATAAGAGTATTGCGTCTCATATTAACCCACGCGCGTGACTGTCTCATCATAAGCGATAGACACAGGATACACAAGAACAGTAGTTTGATGTAAGAACATGGTGTGATAGGCAGATGTAGTATGTACCAAAAATAGGAAGGCGTGTCATATTCACATGTATAATGTGTAAGCTAAGGAGATGCAATTTAACAAATTAGGAGCATTGATGAGGGATACGCAAGAAAAGTGCCTTATCATAAGATATAGTATGTACCAAAAACAGGAAAGCATGTCATATTCACATGTATCATGTGTAAGCTAAGCAGATGCAGTTTACACTAATTAGGAGCAATACGAGCTAGACACCATATGCAACATGCAACCAGATATCACACTGCCAAGTTAGAGCAAGCACCTTGGATGGTGGATTAGGGGAACGGAGACTTGGACCTTGTAATGCACTATCAGTACAAGGAGAATCGGTACAGATGCTCCGTTTATGTTGCTGCAGAGGACCACCATCATCGCCTTCCTTGCTCTTTTCCTTCCTCTTTCTTGATTTTGCCTTGTCAAGTCAAACCCACAAGAAAAAAGAATAAAATTTGCTCTTCAGAACTCATTGATGCATGATACTGACGAACACTACTTTCATGTAAGGCAGCCGCATGATAGGAGGATGGAATATATATGAAAAACATGACGGCGTGACATATTGACATGTATGATGTATAAAGTGTAAACTAAGCACAAGGTGCTTGAACTTGTTAGAATCGATGCAAGCTAGAAACCATATGAAAGATGAAACCAATATCACTCTGCCAAATTAAAAGGGTGCCCTAACAAATGTATTTGACCAAATTAGAAGCAATACATGGCAACATGCTAGAAATAATATGCAATATGCAACGAATAAAGGTGACTCATCGTAAGTGATTGATGCAGGATACAGAAGAGAGGTAGTTTCATGTAAGAACAAGGTTAACACATAGATGTAGTGTGTACCAAAAATAGGAAGGCATGTCATATTCACAGGTATAGTGTGTAAACTAAGCAGATGCAATTTACCCTAATTAGAAGCATTACAAGCTAGACACCGTATGCAACATGCAACCACATATCACACTGTGAAGTTAGAGCAAGCACCTGTGATGGTGGTGTAGGGGAAGTGCTGTCTTCAGGTACAGAGCTACGTTCAATATCTTCATTTAGGCTTGTTGTTTCTTGAGAATCATGTGGAGAGGATGAAATTGCATTCTTTATAAGAGTATTGCGTCTCATATTAATTAACCCACGCGCGTGACTGTCTCAACATAAGAGATAGACGCATGATACACAAGAACAGTAGTTTGATGTAAGAACATCGTGTGATAGGCAGATGTAGTATGTACCAAAAACAGGAAGGCGTGTCATATTCACATGTATAATGTGTAAGCTAAGGAGATGCAATTTAACAAATTAGGAGCATTGATGAGGGTTACACAAGAAAAGTGCCTTATCATAAGATATAGTATGTACCAAAAACAGGAAAGCGTGTCATATTCACATGTATCATGTGTAAGCTAAGCAGATGCAGTTTACACTAATTAGGAGCAATACGAGCTAGACACCATATGTAACATGCAACCAGATATCACACTGCCAAGTTAGAGCAAGCACCTTGGATGGTGGAGTAGGGGAGCGGAGACTTGGTCCTTGTAATGCACTATCAGTACAAGGAGAATCGGTACAGATGCTCCGTTTATGTTGCTGCAGAGGACCACCATCATTGCCTTCATTACTATTTTCCTTCCTCTTTCTTGATTTTGCCTTGTCAAGTCAAACCCACAAGAAAAAAGAATAAAATTTGCTCTTCAGAACTCATTGATGCATGATACTGACGAACACTACTTTCATGTAAGGCAGCCGCATGATAGGTGGATGGAATATATATGAAAAACAGGACGGCGTGACATATTGACATGTATGATGTATAAAGTGTAAACTAAGCACAAGGTGCTTGAACTTGTTAGAATCGATGCAAGCTAGAAACCATATGAAAGATGAAACCAATATCACTCTGCCAAATTAAGAGGGTGCACTAACAAATGTATTTGACCAAATTAGAAGCAATACATGGCAACATGCTAGAAATAATATGCAATATGCAACGAATAAAGGTGACTCATCGTAAGTAATTGATGCAGGATACAGAAGAGAGGTAGTTTCAAGTAAGAACAAGGTTAACACATAGATGTAGTGTGTACCAAAAATAGGAAGGCATGTCATATTCACAGGTATAGTGTGTAAACTAAGCAGATGCAATTTACCCTAATTAGAAGCATTACAAGCTAGACACCGTATGCAACATGCAACCACATATCACACTGCGAAGTTAGAGCAAGCACCTGTGATGGTGGTGTAGGGGAAGTGCTGTCTTCAGGTACAAAGCTACGTTCAATATCTTCATTTAGGCTTGTTGTTTCTTGAGAATCATGTGGAGAGGATGAAATTGCATTCTTTATAAGAGTATTGCGTCTCATATTAATTAACCCACGCGCGTGACTGTCTCATTATAAGCGATAGACGCAGGATACACAAGAGCAGTAGTTTGATGTAAGAACATGGTGTGATAGGCAGATGTAGTATGTACCAAAAACAGGAAGGCGTGTCATATTAACATGTATAATGTGTAAGCTAAGGAGATGCATTTAACAAATTAGGAGCATTGATGAGGGATACACAAAAGTGCCTTATCATAAGATATAGTATGTACCAGAAACAGGAAAGCGTGTCATATTCACATGTATCATGTGTAAGCTAAGCAGATGCAGTTTACACTAATTAGGAGCAATACGAGCTAGACACCATATGCAACATGCAACCAGATATCACACTGCCAAGTTAGAGCAAGCACCTTGGATGGTGGAGTAGGGGAGCGGAGACTTGGACTTTGTAATGCACTATCAGTACAAGGAGAATCGGTATAGATGCTCCGTTTATGTTGCTGCAGAGGACCACCATCATCGCCTTCCTTACTCTTTTCCTTCCTCTTTCTTGATTTTGCCTTGTCAAGTCAAACCCACAAGAAAAAAGAATAAAATTTGCTCTTCAGAACTCATTGATGCATGATACTGACGAACACTACTTTCATGCAAGGCAGCCGCATGATAGGAGGATGGAATATATATGAAAAATAGGACGGCGTGACATATTGACATGTATGATGTATAAAGTGTAAACTAAGCACAAGGTCCTTGAACTTGTTAGAATCGATGCAAGCTAGAAACCATATGAAAGATGAAACCAATATCACTCTGCCAAATTAAAAGGGTGCCCTAACAAATGTATTTGACCAAATTAGAAGCAATTCATGGCAACATGCTAGAAATAATATGCAATATGCAACGAATAAAGGTGACTCATCGTAAGTGATTGATGCAGGATACAGAAGATAGGTAGTTTCATGTAAGAACAAGGTTAACACATAGATGTAGTGTGTACCAAAAATAGGAAGGCATGTCATATTCACAGGTATAGTGTGTAAACTAAGCAGATGCAATTAACCCTAATTAGAAGCATTACAAGCTAGACACCGTATGAAACATGCAACCACATATCACACTACGAAGTTAGAGCAAGCACCTGTGATGGTGGTGTAGGGGAAGTGCGGTCTTCAGGTACAGAGCTACGTTCAATATCTTCATTTAGGCTTGCTGTTTCTTGAGAATCATGTGGAGAGGATGAAGTTGCATTCTTTATAAGAGTGTTGCGTCTCATATTAACCCACGCGTGTGACTGTCTCATCATAAGCGATAGACGCAGGATACACAAGAACAGTAGTTTTGATGTAAGAACATGGTGTGATAGGCAGATGTAGTATGTACCAAAAACAGGAAGGCGTGTCATATTCACATGTATAATGTGTAAGCTAAGGAGATGCAATTTAACAAATTAGGAGCATTGATGAGGGATACACAAAAGTGCCTTATCATAAGATATAGTATGTACCAGAAACAGGAAAGCGTGTCATATTCACATCTATCATGTGTAAGCTAAGCAGATGCAGTTTACACTAATTAGGAGCAATACGAGCTAGACACCATATGCAACATGCAACCAGATATCACACTGCCAAGTTAGAGCAAGCACCTTGGATGGTGGAGTAGGGGAACGGAGACTTGGACCTTGTAATGCACTATCAGTACAAGGAGAATCGGTACAGATGCTCCGTTTATGTTGCTGCAGAGGACCACCATCATCGCCTTCCTTGCTCTTTTCCTTCCTCTTTCTTGATTTTGCCTTGTCAAGTCAAACCCACAAGAAAAAAGAATAAAATTTGCTCTTCAGAACTCATTGATGCATGATACTGACGAACACTACTTTCATGTAAGGCAGCCGCATGATAGGAGGATGGAATATATATGAAAAACAGGACGGCGTGACATATTGACATGTATGATGTATAAAGTGTAAACTAAGCACAAGGTGCTTGAACTTGTTAGAACCGATGCAAGCTAGAAACCATATGAAAGATGAAACCAATATCACTCTGCCAAATTAAAAGGGTGCCCCAACAAATGTATTTGACCAAATTAGAAGCAATTCATGGCAACATGCTAGAAATAATATGCAATATGCAACGAATAAAGGTGACTCATCGTAAGTGATTGATGCAGGATACAGAAGAGAGGTAGTTTAATGTAAGAACAAGGTTAACACATAGATGTAGTGTGTGCCGAAAATAGGAAGGCATGTCATATTCACAGGTATAGTGTGTAAACTAAGCAGATGCAATTTACCCTAATTAGAAGAATTACAAGATAGACACCATATGCAACATGCAACCACATATCACACTGCGAAGTTAGAGAAAGCACCTGTGATGGTGGTGTAGGGGAAGTGCTGTCTTCAGGTACAAAGCTACGTTCAATATCTTCATTTAGGCTTGCTGTTTCTTGAGAATCATGTGGAGAGGATGAAATTGCATTCTTTATAAGAGTATTGCGTCTCATATTAATTAACCCACGCGCGTGACTGTCTCATCATAAGCGATAGACGCAGGATACACAAGAACAGTAGTTTGATGTAAGAACATCGTGTGATAGGCAGATGTAGTATCTACCAAAAACAGGAAGGCGTGTCATATTAACATGTATAATGTGTAAGCTAAGGAGATGCAATTTAACAAATTAGGAGCATTGATGAGGGATACACAAGAAAAGTGCCTTATCATAAGATATAGTATGTACCAAAAACAGGAAAGCGTGTCATATTCACATGTATCATGTGTAAGCTAAGCAGATGCAGTTTACACTAATTAGGAGCAATACGAGCTAGACACCATATGCAACATGCAACCAGATATCACACTGCCAAGTTAGAGAAAGCACCTTGGATGGTGGTGTAGGGGAGCGGAGACTTGGACCTTGTAATGCACTACCAGTACAAGGAGAATCGGTACAGATGCTCCGTTTATGTTGCTGCAGAGGACCACCATCATCGCCTTCCTTACTCTTTTCCTTCCTCTTTCTTGATTTTCCTTGTCAAGTCAAACCCACAAGAAAAAAGAATAAAATTTGCTCTTCAGAACTCATTAATGCATGATACTGACGAACACTACTTTCATGTAAGGCAGCCGCATGATAGGAGGATGGAATATATATGAAAAACAGGACAGCGTGACATATTGACATGTATGATGTATAAAGTGTAAACTAAGCACAAGGTGCTTGAACTTGTTAGAATCGATGCAAGCTAGAAACCATATGAAAGATGAAACCAATATCACTCTGCCAAATTAAAAGGGTGCCCTAACAAATGTATTTGACCAAATTAGAAGCAATACAAGGCAACATGCTAGAAATAATATGCAATATGCAACGAATAAAGGTGACTCATCGTAAGTGATTGATGCAGGATACAGAAGAGAGGTAGTTTAATGTAAGAACAAGGTTAACACATAGATGTAGTGTGTACCAAAAATAGGAAGGCATGTCATATTCACAGGTATAGTGTGTAAACTAAGCAGATGCAATTTACCCTAATTAGAAGAATTACAAGATAGACACCATATGCAACATGCAACCACATATCACACTGCGAAGTTAGAGAAAGCACCTGTGATGGTGGTGTAGGGGAAGTGTTGTCTTCAGGTACAGAGCTACGTTCAATATCTTCATTTAGGCTTGCTGTTTCTTGAGAATCATGTGGAGAGGATGAAATTGCATTCTTTATAAGAGTATTGCGTCTCATATTAATTAACCCACGCGCGTGACTGTCTCATCATAAGCGATAGACGCAGGATACACAAGAACAGTAGTTTGATGTAAGAACATGGTGTGATAGGCAGATGTAGTATGTACCAAAAACAGGAAGGCGTGTCATATTAACATGTATAATGTGTAAGCTAAGGAGATGCAATTTAACAAATTAGGAGCATTGATGAGGGATACACAAGAAAAGTGCCTTATCATAAGATATAGTATGTACCAAAAACAGGAAAGCGTGTCATATTCACATGTATCATGTGTAAGCTAAGCAGATGCAGTTTACACTAATTAGGAGCAATACGAGCTAGACACCATATGCAACATGCAACCAGATATCACACTGCCAAGTTAGAGAAAGCACCTTGGATGGTGGAGTAGCGGAGCGGAGACTTGGACCTTGTAATGCACTACCAGTACAAGGAGAATCGGTACAGATGCTCCGTTTATGTTGCTGCAGAGGACCACCATCATCGCCTTCCTTACTCTTTTCCTTCCTCTTTCTTGATTTTCCTTGTCAAGTCAAACCCACAAGAAAAAAGAATAAAATTTGCTCTTCAGAACTCATTAATGCATGATACTGACGAACACTACTTTCATGTAAGGCAGCCGCATGATAGGAGGATGGAATATATATGAAAAACAGGACGGCGTGACATATTGACATGTATGATGTATAAAGTGTAAACTAAGCACAAGGTGCTTGAACTTGTTAGAATCGATGCAAGCTAGAAACCATATGAAAGATGAAACCAATATCACTCTGCCAAATTAAAAGGGTGCCCTAGCAAATGTATTTGACCAAATTAGAAGCAATACAAGGCAACATGCTAGAAATAATATGCAATATGCAACGAATAAAGGTGACTCATCGTAAGTGATTGATGCAGGATACAGAAGAGAGGTAGTTTCATGTAAGAACAAGGTTAACACATAGATGTAGTGTGTACCAAAAATAGGAAGGCATGTCATATTCACAGCTATTGTGTAAACTAAGCAGATGCAATTTACCCTAATTAGAAGCATTACAAGCTAGACACCGTATGCAACATGCAACCACATATCACACTGCGAAGTTAGAGCAAGCACCTGTGATGGTGGTGTAGGGGAAGTGCTATCTTCATGTACAGAGCTACGTTCAATATCTTCATTTAGGCTTGCTGTTTCTTGAGAATCATGTGGAGAGGATGAAATTGCATTCTTTATAAGAGTATTGTGTCTCATATTAATTAACCACGCGCGTGATTGTCTCATCATAAGCGATAGACGCAGGATACACAAGAACAGTAGTTTGATGTAAGAACATGGTGTGATAGGCAGATGTAGTATGTACCAAAAACAGGAAGGCATGTCATATTCACATGTATAATGTGTAAGCTAAGGAGATGCAATTTAACAAATTAGGAGCATTGATGAGGGATACACAAGAAAAGTGCCTTATCATAAGATATAGTATATACCAAAAACAGGAAAGCGTGTCATATTCACATGTATCATGTGTAAGCTAAGCAGATGCAGTTTACACTAATTAGGAGCAATACGAGCTAGACACCATATGCAACATGCAACCAGATATCACACTGCCAAGTTAGAGCAAGCACCTTGGATGGTGGAGTAGGGGAGCGGAGACTTGGTCCTTGTAATGCACTATCAGTACAAGGAGAATCGGTACAGATGCTCCGTTTATGTTGCTGCAGAGGACCACCATCATCGCCTTCCTTACTCTTTTCCTTCCTCTTTCTTGATTTTGCCTTGTCAAGTGAAACCCACAAGAAAAAAGAATAAAATTTGCTCTTCAGAACTCATTCATGCATGATACTGACGAACACTACTTTCATGTAAGGCAGCCGCATGATAGGAGGATGGAATATATATGAAAAACAGGACGGCGTGACATATTGACATGTATGATGTATAAAGTGTAAACTAAGCACAAGGTGCTTGAACTTGTTAGAATCGATGCAAGCTAGAAACCATATGAAAGATGAAACCAATATCACTCTGCCAAATTAAAAGGGTGCCCTAACAAATGTATTTGACCAAATTAGAAGCAATACATGGCAACATGCTAGAAATAATATGCAATATGCAACAAATAAAGGTGACTCATCGTAAGTGATTGATGCAGGATACAGAAGAGAGGTAGTTTCATGTAAGAACAAGGTTAACACATAGATGTAGTCTGTACCAAAAACAGGAAGGCATGTCATATTCACATGTATAGTGTGTAAACTAAGCAGACACAATTTACCCTAATTAGAAGCATTACAAGATAGACACTGTATGCAACATGCAACCACATATCACACTGCGAAGTTAGAGCAAGCACCTGTGATGGTGGTGTAGGGGAAGTGCGGTCTTCAGGTACAGAGTTACATTCAATATCTCCATTTAGGCTTGCTGTTTCTTGAGAATCATGTGGAGAGGGTGAAATGCATTCTTTATAAGAGTATTGCGTCTCGTATTAACCCACACGCGTGACTGTCTCATCATAAGCGATAGACGCAGGATACACAAGAACAGTAGTTTGATGTAAGAACATGGTGTGATAGGCAGATGTAGTATGTACCAAAAACAAGAAGGCGTGTCATATTCACATGTATAATGTGTAAGCTAAGGAGATGCAATTTAACAAATTAGGAGCATTGATGAGGGATACACAAGAAAAGTGCCTTATCATAAGATATAGCATGTACCAAAAATAGGAAAGCGTGTCATATTCACATGCATCATGTGTAAGCTAAGCAGATGCATTTTACACTAATTAGGAGCAATACGAGCTAGACACCATATGCAACATGCAACCAGATATGACACTGCCAAGTTAGAGGAAGCACCTTGGATGGTGGAGTAGGGGAGCGGAGACTTGGACCTTGTAATGCACTATCAGTACAAGGAGAATCGGTACAGATGCTCCGTTTACGTTGCTATAGAGGACCACCATCATTGCCTTCCTTTCTCTTTTCCTTCCTCTTTCTTGATTTCGCCTTGTCAAGTCAAACCCACAAGAAAAAGGAATAAAATTTGCTCTTCAGAACTCATTGATGCATGATACTGACGAACACTACTTTCATGTAAGACGAACACTACATATCACACTGCCAAGTAAGAGCAAGCACCTGCGATGGTGGTGTGGGGGAATTGCGGTGATCAACTAGAGAGCTACGTTGACTATCTTCATTTAGCCTTGATGAGGGATACAAAAGAGCATTAGTTTGATGTACGAACATGGTTTCTTGAGAATCATGTGGGGAGGATGACACTACACTCTTTATACGAGTATGGCATCTCACAGAAACCCACCCGGGTGACTGTCTCATCATAAGTGATTGATGAGGGATACAAAAGAGCATTAGTTTGATGTACGAACATGGTTAATTGACGAGGGATACAAAACAGGAAGGCATGTCATTATCAAAGGTATAATGTGTAAAGTAAGCAGATGCAATTTAACCAAATTGGAAGCAATACAAGCTAGACACCATATGCAACATGCAACCACATTTGACAGCGTGAAGTTAAAGCAAGCACCTGGGATGGTTGTGTGTGGCAATTGATATCATCAACTGCAGAGCTAAGTTTACTGTCTCCAACTGCTGACACTGCACCCGTTAGAGCACTGGAACGCTTAGTGCTTACCTTCGAATTACACTGGAGCGACTTCTGTCTTTTCTTTTCTGCATTCATCAACACTGCGTCAGAGTCTGAAATACCCATGCATAAAAAAACAATAGTGTCAGTATGGGTGAAGTGTGTGCACAATTAGTACAGTGTAAAGGTAGAAGATAGCAGGCCGGTGAGAAATAAATGACGGGAGACATATGATAGCTCTACAACATGCATGTCATACTAAATTACTATAGGATTCTATGAAAATAACAGTCGACTGAAAGCAAATAGGTCAGTCCATTTTTTCTGCGCCGTCCGATGTACAAAGAATGGGCAGATCGCCTTCATCTACCTCCAGCGAGTCAGTGTTGACGATCTTCCTCGAAATGCCAGCGACCACCGGCCCAGTATTCCTCCCCTGCATGCGCCCTCCCCTCGACCTCACCGCACCACCGTGCTTGGCACCGCCCCCCGGCCATCCATTCAAGCCCCGCCGACCTCCAGATCGGGTGCAAGCAGATCCTGCGCCCCACACCCCTATGATAGACACCGATGCGCCGTTTCCTTGGGGAACAGGCGGACTAGGTTCTCCGCGCACCTAAGCAGGTGTCGCTTCTTTTAATTGTGGTTCGACTGACCCTGAATTGAAATCCAGGCGGGCTACTGGCCTCTAGCAAAGGTGAAATAGTAAAAGGGAGGAAACCTTGTGCATTTAGTATCACGAAGAAGATGCAGTAAGAAGCGCTCAACTAGTTTCTTTCGTGGGATGAATACGGTGTGAGCGGAGACGTAAGATTTGCACGAATAAGGGAAGAGGAGTACCTCTTTCTGCTGGCAGTGTTGTGTCCTCTGTCTGTTTTTCCGACGATCTTCTTGTTGTTCGCCAGAAACCAGAAGTTGTGGAGGATGGTGTAGCCTTGGACGAACCCATGGCCAAGTTGTTGAGTGTGGTGCGGTGGCCGTCTGTCAGCGGCGGGGAAGCAGATCCGAGGCGGTGAACGACGGCGTAGCGGGAACAACTCCGGTGTGGTGGACGGTTGCGACAGTGGAGCCGCAGCAGTGAGGCGCAAGACGGCATTGTCGGAGTGGTTCTGGTACGGCGCACGTCGGTGTCGGCGTCGTGGAGGCAGCTCTGCCTCGGCTTCAGCTGCTAAGTCCTTGAGGGCATTGCAGTTGCGGTTGCGTTGGACGACGACGTCGGGGTACCGGCTCCGGCGTGATGGAGGAGGGCGGCGGTGGATTGGCCGCTATGGGGTGGAGGACGGAGGAGGGTGGGGTTTCGCGGCTGGTGGAGAGGGCGTTTTCGCGCCCATGGAGTATGAATGGGGAAACGGAGGGAGGCAGGGAACTAAGGGGGAACAATGTTTCGGTTTGAGACGTGCTTGTTTGAAATTTGGGGAAGTTACAAACTTTCCCCCCATCTAAAATTTCGGACATATTGCGGGTTGGGGGTAGGACAGTCATGTCAGGTGTCCCAAATGTGGGCGGGATAGATTTTGGCCGAGCGCATGGGTAGACGCCCACGGTGTATGAATACTTCTGTGGCGTCTTGGTGAAGTTACAAACCTACCCCGGTTTAGACCTTTGGACATCGGGCCAATAGGCTACACAGGCCAGAGTTAGGACAGTAATTTCCTACCACCAAAACATTAGTCTCGCGCGGTTTCGGGTGACTAAAGCATTTAACGTTTTCAGTTCTCTTGAATTGAACTTTCAGGATTTGTCAAAACTTCACAAATCTTTACTCTTGAAAATCCTAAAGCTACGATTATTTTGGAATGGAGGGGGTACATTTGAATATACATTGTACACGAGTATATATTAAAAAATATGCAACTTACCTCAGTTCATGCATGGTTCCAGATATAATCTCCTTGGTTGCAAAAACAAAGTTAGATATGCGTATGAATATATATAGCATGTTCAAACTCAAAACAAAGATTGATGCCCCCTTTTACATCTTATTTACAAATGCCATTATCTCGGGTTCAAATAGATGAATGCACTTCCTATGAATTCGAATCTTCGAAACCCCCTTTATGTTGAATTCGACATGTATTCTATTTCGTAGCTAGCAATTTGGAATGTATCCATGCAAGTGACAAATGTATAAAGTGCTTCACACTAACAACATGGAGTGCACTAATTAATGTTTATATATGAATTGCAAAAGCATCCATTGCCTGTATTTCAAACCGCTCTCACTCTATGGATCGATAATATGAAATAAACACATGCACATGCTAGAATTCAATTGCAGTTGAAGAAAGAGCCTACTCCTGGTACTGTATATTAGTGATAGGGGTGTGTACAAAGTACACGTGAATACCAGGCATTGTGCGTGTGTGTATACTATCGAACTAGCCCCCAAGCTTGTATAACATACTAAGGGCCTAGGGTTACAAATCATATATAGTCAGCTTATCACCAGTGGGGATAGAGTCCTCCGCGACTCTGGTAGCTTCGTGTTGTACGCCGAGTCCTCGACATGGGTCTTCGTATAACATGTCTCGGTCCAACCTATATGTGGCGCAGGATGGAACCGACCCATGAGTCTTCATGTTGACCCACCACAACTAGAAATGATGTGCCCACCACACCACACACGCAATCGGCCACTAAGAAAATAAGCATATACAATAATACAACGGTATCTAGCTCACGATACGTCTCCATATTTTGTTGATGACACTGACGGACTTTGCATTTGATGCGTGCTCTGTATTTTGTTGACGACACTTACGATCATTGTATTTGAAACGAAAGCACGATATGGTCACTGGACTTCAGAATAAGCTCATCACGGTCACCACATACATTTTGTTGTGCTAACCAACATGTGGTTGGATGATTAGAGGACAGTGGTTTCTCGAGCCCACCCAGGTTAAAGTCCCGGTGCTCGCATTTATCTTGTGTTAATTTCAGTATTTTCCGGCGGCGTACGTTTAGTGGGAGTAGACGTTCCACTCGACTATGAGGCACCTATGGTGACTTCTTAAAATCTCAAGATCATATATGCTGGCCCACTCTCTCGAAGGTGCTCATAGGGGTAGGGTTCGCGTGTTTGCGCTTATAGCGGTGAGTGCTTGCGCGTATATATGAGCCCTTGCATCTGTACCGTGTTAAACAAATACCTATCATGATTATACGATCACTGGCTCACCCGTACAACTCCGTATTTGTTGATGACATAATCAATTGACCAGTCAAACGTTCCACGCGGCGCAACTAGTGTTGCACCATCGGGGCGCGTAACCATGGGGCCCACCTGTCAGCCCGTATATGAAAGAAAGAAATGGTAGTTTGAGTCTGTATTGTGTTGATAAAATAGGAGTACATTTTAGGGTGATCATACGGTCACTGGCTCACCATACAGCTCCATAATTTGTTGATAACACGATGAATTGACCAGTCAAACGGTCCACATTTAGCAGCGCACATTACCATAGGGCCCACCCGTCAGCGCGTATATGAAGGACAAAAATGGTAATAAATGAGTGGTTTCGGGGAGGGCGGGCCGGCCGCGGGCGGCGGGGGCTGGCGGTTCGGCTGGTGGTGGCTGGCGGCTCAGGGGGGGTGGAGTTTGATGATAAACTGGAGGCCCTTGATTTCGTATCCAACGGCTGGAAAATCTAATGACCAGAGATGAAAAATCAGTCGACTGACGTGTAGCCTCACCCCGCACGTACACATGCACGCACGCAAGACACACACGCAAGACACGCACACATGTAGGCGTGCAACACTGACACGTACACACGCACACATGCTGGCGTGCAACACTGACACGTACACATGCACTCACAAACACACGCATGTACGCACCCATGCATGCAACACTGAAACGTATCCTTGCACGCACGAACACTCGCATGCCTGCATGCACACAGCAGACGACGCAAGACACACGTTCAACCTATACGTGCATGCACCCTTTGTTAAGGACATGGATTGTTACGGGTATTAATCAATCTTATCTGTGATAAGAAGAACATTGATGTTTGCAGCGGTCTTTATGACTCACAACGTATCGAAGGGCTATCAACATAGTAGGCTTATCTACATGAAAAAGATGATGTCACACTCAATGAACAATCATCGGTTTATGAAATGCCCGCTGTCGGTGTCAAAACCGGTGGATCTCAGGTAGGGGGTACCGAACTGCGCGTCTAGGCCGGATGGTAACAGGAGGCAGGGGACACAATGTTTTACCCAGGTTTGGGCCCTCTTGATGGAGGTAAAACCCTATGTCCTGCTTGATTAATATTGATGATATGGGTGGTACAAGAGTACATCTACCACGAGATCAAAGAGGCTAAACCCTAGAAGCTAGCCTATGGTATGATTGTTGTTCGTCCTATGGACTAAAACCCTCCGGTTTATATAGACACCGGAGAGGGCTAGGGTTACACAGAGTCGGTTACAATGGGAGGAGATCTACATATCCGTATTGCCAAGCTTGCCTTCCACGCCAAGGAAAGTCCCATCCGGACACGGGACGAAGTCTTCAATCTTGTATCTTCATAGTCCAAAAGTCCGGCCAAAGGTTATAGTCCGGCTATCCGGACACCCCTAATCCAGGACTCCCTCAGTAGCCCCTGAACCAGGCTTCAATGACGACGAGTCCGGCGTGCAGATTGTCTTCAGCATTGCGAGGCGGGTTCCTCCTCCGAATACTTCATGGAAGATTTTGAACACAAGGATAGTGTCCGACTCTGCAAAATAAGTTCCACATACTGCCATAGAGAGAATAATATTTACACAAGTCTAATCCGCTGACGTATTCCATAGCGTGTCATCATGGCATAGCCAAGCCTTTATTTGAACCGTTTTTACTGTCCCACCTCAGCGCGTTTTGCGAGGCGGTTTCCTTGGCTCGTCTTGTCAAAGCAGAGATCATGTTCCCTTTATTTACGGGATTCTCATCAATACGGACGTGGGTAACCCAATCGTGCCCGTTGGTGTGTCTCCTCGATCAAAGGCGAGTCCCAAACGGTCACGGGGAGGGCTCTTGGTATTCAACCTCTTATGAAGAGACCAAGGCCTTACTCCTTTCTTTTGATCTCAATCGAATTCGCCCTTCGCCTCGAGTTCCAACACCCAAGGCCCCAGATTTCAGGCGCTTCAGACCTTCGATGATGTCCGGCTCCGACCTTCGAGGCCGATGGATGCCTTCCTCCATCACGGAGGAAGACGTGCTAAAGCTGAGAGAGGCCAGGTTTTTGATCGGCGAAATCTCGCATAGGCTGCCTGCTCACGGGCAGGTTATTCCTACTCCCAAGCCTGGTGAGAGCGTGGTGTTCGTGTCTCACTTCCTCCGAGGGCTAGGCTTCGCGACGGATCCCTTCATGAGGGGGCTCATGTTCTATTATGGGCTGGAATTTCACGAGTTAGCCCCGGAGTCCATCCTCCACATCTCATCGTTCATTATCGTGTGCGAAGCCTTCCTCCGTATTACTCCTCACTTCGGACTGTGGCTTAAGACCTTTAAAGTAGAGCCGAAGATGATTGAGGGACAGCACGCGGAGTGCGGAGGTGCTGTTATCAGCAAGAATGCTGACGCTCCATGGCCCGAGGGCTCTTTTCAAGAGGAGTTTAGCTTATGGCAACAAGAGTGGTTTTATATCACAGCTCCCAGGAGCACCAAGTGGGTGGTGCTGCCTGCTTTCCGCTCAGGTCCCCCGCCACGACTGGCGTCATGGGTCAATAAGGGGCTGGACTGGGGGTCGGTAAAGGACGTGCCCCTGTTGCAGGGCCGCATCCGAGATCTCCTAGAAAGAGACATCAGTCTGGTCGTGGTGACGCATGTTATGTTAATTCGCCGAGTTCTGCCCTGCAAACGTCGCCCCCTCCGCCTGTGGGAGTTCAACCCGGAGGGACCACGAGTTCTCCAACATTTTCTTGGCATGACGCCCGTGGAAATGTACAAATTGTTCTTCGGACCACAGGTAGTGTGTCCGGATTCTATGGAGGACGCAGGTCTGAGCTGCAATTGTCCGGATACTCAAGTAAGTAGCCCTGTGCCCGGACACACCATCCGTTCATTTATCACAACATCACCCTTAAAAGAGTTGTCTTTGAAACAGGAGTGGGTAGCAAAGGCGAAGTTAATCAGGTGTCCGGCCCCCCTTCCCAAGACCTCGCCGGATCCCGTGTTAACCAGGATGCTGGAGATCATGCCTTCGGAAGAAAGCGAAGGGGGGGACAAAGAAGCTGCTGCCTCCTCGAAGGAGGCTGTCTGGAAAGGAGGAATCGAAAATTCCTCTACTCAGGGGAGGAAGAGGACTGCCTCTGAAGACCCGGAGTCCATGGTCTCAAAGCGGGGGAAGAAATCTTCGCTAGAGGGTCCTGTGCCGGGGGATGCCTCGGCCGTACTATGCCCTCAAGGGGATCAGCCCTCCACCGAGCCGTAAGTAGAGAGGGGAGGTTTAAAATGAGAGAAATCCTTGTTTTATTTCTGAGGAAAATAACCGAAATTTTACCTTGTAGTTCGGATCTCAGCCCTTCTCAGTAGAGCTCATCTTCGGGGGATCTTCTTCCGGAGATGATGGAGAGCGGAATGGCTCCCCCTGCCGTACCGCCTTACGAGGCGGGCGATCCTGAGGTATCGTCACGGAGGGTTTCTCCGAATCCGGCAGGGCCGGAAGGCAGTCATATGGCCCCCCAAGGCCATCCGTGTCCGGTCTTTGAAAAAGGCCATCGAACGAGTCCGGCACCGCCTGGTGCTCGGTCAGATGAGCTGAAGGATCTGTTAGGGCGAGCGTCTATCTCAGAGGAACACTGTACGTTGATGGGTACGGTAATTGAAAGGATTTAGTCCGCTGAAAGCAGGTTGCACGAGGCCGTGAGGAGTTTACTGACAGGTTTTGAGGTACGCGAGGTGATGTACCTTTTGACAGTTCCACATATAAGATGCGCCCTGTGTAGATAGTAGCCCCTGAGACTCTGTGTGTTGTCGAAGACGACATCACGCAGAGGATCATAGTCCCAGGTGTAATTTTGCCGCCTTCCTATGTAGGTGGCGAAGTGTCCGGTGGCCAGCCGGACTGATGAATTTGCCAAGCTAACGCGGCAACTTGACGTGGCAGACGCCGACATCACGCTTGTCAACAAGCGGCTTGACGAGGCGCAAGGTATGTAATTTCTCCGGAGACACCTGGTAAGAGGAGCTTGATGCCAGTATCTTACAGCGTGTGCGCTTGATGTAGATGGGGCCGCTGCCATGGAGAACCTTCGGGCGGAACTTGCCCGAGCCAAGGAGCAAGCCAGGAGAAGTGATGCGGCTGCCGTAAAGGCAATTGAAGAGCTGAAAGCCGAACAGGCTGCTCACTGCCGAAGCAAGAAGGAAATGGACGAAATGGCTATGAAGTTAAAGAACGCTGCTGACCGCTGCAAGCTTCTTGAAAAAGAGGATCGGGCGGAGCGGACAGACCTGGAGAAGGCCACTACAACGGCCAAGGATGCTCATTCTGCGATGAGAGCGATGAAGGAGGAGCTGCGTTAGGCCGGAGATATCGCGGCTGGAAAGCCCTTTATGCTGTGAATGAAGTTCGGAGATCCTAAATACGCTCCATTGGACCGGATGTGGAGTTCGGTGGACGCATATCTGGATTTAGCTGCGAGTGTCACTGATGCGGCCGAACATTTCCGAGATCAGAAAGATAGCGAAGTGGAGAAGCTCTTCTGGTGACAATTCAACAATCCGGAGCGTCCGCTTCCGTTGACCGATTGTTTGGCCGAATGGGCCGAACTAAATAGGTTGTCCGGACTCGCCATGAAGGATGTCATTAATCATCTGTGGCCAGAAAGGCCAAAGCCGAATAGTTATTTTAGCTTGGTGCAGCAGTTCCTTGGTGCCGTGTCGCATATCAATGCGATGAAGAGGTCAGCATGCATAGAGGGTGCGTGGATTGCCCTTGCCCGTGTCAAGACATACTGGGCGGAGATGGAGGCCGCCGCTGTTGCATCCCAAGATTCGGACGGAGGCCGAATACCTGCTGAGCACTATTTTCAGGAAGTTCTGCAAGGCGCTCGTTTAATAGAGACGCAGTGCTCGAAGGATATTATGTTCGAATAACATGTATTATTGTAAAACAATATTTCAATGAATTGTCGAAGCTTTTTATACTTGTGTCTGCAAGTATTATAATGCCTCCTGTGCGGCCGTTGAGGTATATGTGTATATAATCTTAAAGATGGCAGTCGTCGGCTTCAGCCCCCACGCATATAATGCAGGGGTGTTCACAGAAGGCGCATTCTCACACTTGATCCAACGTCTTGGTCCATGAAGGAGGTGATAGCGCAGCGAACTAGGCAATCGGACTATAATGCTTTATCACTTTCACTTAGCCGTAGGAGTTTGACAGGGGGGCTACTATATAGCCCCTGGTGGCGCCGCGCTCGCCCGAACTCGGGGCGCGTGTCTGCCTGGCCGAGAAACGGCCCTTCATTAATGCGGAGGAATCTCGAAGACTCTGATAGGTCATCGAGTGGTTGACCAGTCTCACGCTATATCATGACAGTCAGTTTCCGGCTTTCTCTACTGAGGTGCTCGCCTGGCTGAACCGGGGCACAATCGCAGTAGTTCTCCTGGTGCCGCCTTAGCCGATAGAGCGGAATGTAATGCAGCAAAACATAGGAGCCGGGAAAACCCAAAATTTGACCAAAGACATGATTCGGAGCTGATGCATATAAGGCCAAACTCGCGACGCCGAACACTCCCTAAGGTATTCAGTCTTTATAAAAACGGGCTGAGCAGTGCCCATGATAATAAGCCCCTGGTGTCCAGGTACGTGCGAAATTCTGACGTGGCCACATGCCAAGACGCCAGCCTCCTCCTTGGTTATACTGTGAATTCGAGGGATGTGCATCAACAAGAGACAGTGAAAAAGGTTTATGCAGGGTCTTAATCTAAAGAGAATCCTTGGGACGGGTCCCTGCTGCACGTCTGCGCCTGTGTCTCCGTTGCGCCGTGTCCTGGACGGGTGTAGCACGGTGTTCATCTGTAAAAGAGAGGAACTTAGTTGAAAGAATAATAGCCGTGCGAAATATATGTTGTACTAAGTAAACAAAGTATAATTCAAGATGGGGAAAATTGAGCCTTATTATCGCTTATTTTACATATGCGGAGCCCCTTGTATAGGGGTGTACGGCTACAGAAACCTTTATCAATTATAAGTTTTCTCCGGACTCACCTAGCCATGTTCGTGGTCTTAATGACCCGTTAGATGCTTTTGTTGGTGAAGCTGTTTTAATGTGTGGCTGTCAAGGCAGCCGTATAGTCTTCTGCACGCGAGGAACATTCAATATTTCCCTTTAGTGAGATGATGCCTTGTGGGTCGGGCATCTTAAGCGTGAGAGATGCATAATGCGGTATTGTGTTAAAGCGGGCGAAAGCTTCACGTCCCAGTAGTGCTTGATAGCCACTTGAAAATGGGGCGATGTGGAAGGTTAGCTTTTCACGGCGGATGTTATCGGGGGAACCGAACATTACTTCTAGCAGGAGAGAACCCGTGCAATGGGCATCCGGGCCTAGCGTTACTCCTTTAAAGGAAGTGTTGCTATGGCGAATTTTTGTTGGGTCCATCCCCATTTTGCGGACTGTGTCCTGATATAGCAGGTTTAGACCACTGCCGCCGTCCATCAGGACTTGTGTAAAGTGGAATCGGTCAATTACCGGATCTAATACCAAGGCGGTCCAACCTGTGTTCCGGATACTTCCGGAGTAATCCTAATGGTCGAAGGTGACCAGTTTTAACAACCAGTGGCGAGACTCCTTTGTGATAGGCCGCATGGCGCGTATCTCTATAGGCGCCACTTTGTTTTTCCCTTTTGTCACGTGAAGTAAGTTTACTGTTTTGACTTCTTGTGGGAAATTCTCTTGTTTCCCGGTGCTCTGCTCGTGGGGTTCGTCATTGTCCTCACTTGGTGTATCGAGCCCCTTGTGTTCGGCGTTGAGTTTGCCGGATTGCTTGAAGACCCAACATTCTCTGTGGGTATGGTTTGCAGGCTTCCCGGGAGTGTTGTGGATTTGACATATTTTGTCCAAAATTTTGTTTACGCTAGATATCTCATCCCTGTTATCCTTGAGGGGCAGCTTTTTTCTGACCCTGCCGAGAGCTTTTGAATCCGGTGTTGACTGCCGTGCTCTTCGGGCTGTTTCCCTTATTCCAGCGCTGGTCCTTGCTGCGACGCGGTTTCCCGTTTCCGTCCCTGACTTTGGATGTACTTGGGTCGCTGGTGCTACATCTTGCCAACTAGCTGTCCTCTCCCACGCAAAAGCGGGTCATGAGGCTTGTTAATGCGGTCATTGTTCTTGGATTTTCTTGGCCGAGGTGTCTGGCGAGCCATTCGTCTCGAACGCTGTGTTTGAAAGCTGCTAAGGCTTCGGCGTCCGGACAGTCGACTATCTGGTTCTTTTTAGTAAGAAATCTGTTCCAGAGTTTCCGGGCTGACTCTCTGGGCTATTGAGTTATATGACTTAAATCGTCTGCATCTGGAGGCCGGACATAGGTCCCTTGAAAATTTGCCCGAAAAGCATCCTCGAGCTCTTCCCAACTTCCAATGGTGTTTTCGGGAAGGCCTTTAAGCCAATGCCGGCTGGCCCTTTGAGCTTGAGGGGTAAGTATTTTATGGCGTGGAGGTCGTCTCCTCTGGCCATATGGATATGGAGGATATATTCCTCAATCCAGACTCCAGGGTCTGTCGTTCCGTCGTACGCCTCTATGTTTACGGGCTTGAATCCTGCTGGAAATTCATGGTCCAGCACCTCATCGGTGAAACATAGGGGGTGTGCGGCACCCCTGTATTTGGGTGTGCCGTAGTGTTCGGATGTTTGTTGTGTTGCATTGCTTACTAAAGCTTGCTTTCTTGGCCCGTAGATAGATCTGGCTGGGCCATCTTTTCGATGCGAATCCTTGAGTGGGTCGCGTGCTGGCTTGTGTGCGGCGCCTCTTGCCTCTCTATATTGGCCATGGGGTCGTTTATCCGACTGGGTGGCTTCCTTATTTGTTGATTGCAGAGGTTCTAAGGCCTCCTCATCAAATTCAGGCAGGAGCTTTCGCTTCAGGTAGCTTTTTGTGTGGCGACTATTGCCGTATTTGTCTGCGGTGTTGAGTATTTGCTCCACCTGATTCTGAGTGCATCTTCCGCAGTTTTGAGCTTCCGCTTCTGCTTTTTCAGGCTACGCGCAGTGGCGACGAGCCTTTTGTGGAGGTTCTTCTGCTCCAGGAACTTGTCCGGCGTGAGGTCGTCCGGACTGTTATCTTCGCCGGGGACGGGTTGTGCGGTTTGTTTATCCAAGTTGCCTTGTTCAGACGGTTGCTTGATGCCATGTTCATCGTTCGCCGGCTCACCCTGCTCTGTGGCTGGGTATGTATGACCACTGTCTCTGTCGAGGCGGGGCTTGGAGCGGCGCTTACGTCGCCGCTTTGACTGCTTTTCGGAGGAACGACCCTTTGTTGCGTCCTCCCATTCATCCTCGTCGTTTCCTTTGGGTGTGTCCACCATGTATACATTGTAGGATGGGGTGGCTGTCCAGTGCCCTGTGGGCGCTGGTTCCTATTTGCCTCCTACATCGCCGTCCATGCCGTCGATGTCTTCGGAGTCGAAGTCAAGCATGTCGGTTAAATCGTCGACAGTGGCTACGAAGTGTGTGGTGGGTGGGCGTCGAATTTCTTTGTTGTCCGCATCCCAATCCCGTTGGCCATAATCCGGCCAGTGCTCTCCTGACAAAGAGAGAGACCTTAGTGAATTCAGAATGTCGCCGAAGGGCGAGTGCTAAAAGATATCTGCGGCGGTGAATTCCATAATCGGCGCCCAATCGGATTCGATTGGCAAGGGCGCGGAGGGTTCGAAGTCCGAAGCAGGGTCCGGCACCTTGGAGTCACGGGCTTCGCAGAGGATAAAGCTGGTGTTTGGCTCGATCATCATTGAGACTGTAGCCCCCGAGGCGGTGTCTAGCCACCCGCCCTCGATTGGCGCAGTTGGCTCCGAGCTAAGGGTCGGAGCTGTTGCGGGCGCGGCCTCCAGGGCACTGTTTGGCGATAGAGCTAAGTCATGCCCATCGCGACAGTGGGGCGCGCTTGGTTGTGGCTCGGATCCGTCGAAGATCAAGTCTCCGCGGATGTCAGCCGTGTAGTTCAAACTTCCAAATCTGACCTGACGGCCAGGGGTGTAGCTTTCAATCTGCTCCAGATGGCCAAGCGATTTAGCCCGCAGTGCAAAGCTGCCGAACACGAAGATCTGTTCGGGGAGAAAGGTCTCACCCTGGACCACATCGTTGTTGATGATCGGAGGAGCCATCGGGCCTAAAGGTGATGACACAGAGTAACTCTCAATGAAAGCACCAATGTCGGTGTCAAAACCGGCGGATCTCGGGTAGGGGGTCCTGAACTGCGCGTCTAGGCCGGATGGTAAGAGGAGGCAGGGGACACAATGTTTTACCCAGGTTCGGGCCCTCTTGATGGAGGTAAAACCCTACGTCCTGCTTGATTAATATCGATGATATGGGTGGTACAAGAGTAGATCTACCACGAGATCAAAGAGGCTAAACCCTAGAAGCTAGCCTATGGTATGATTGTTGTTCGTCCTATGGACTAAAACCCTCCAGATTATATAGACACCGGAGAGGGCTAGGGTTACACAGAGTCGGTTACAATGGGAGGAGATCTACATATCCATATTGCCAAGCTTGCCTTCCATGCCAAGGAAAGTCCCATTCGGACATGGGAGGAAGTCTTCAATCTTGTATCTTCACAGTCCAAAAGTCCGGCCAAAGGTTATAGTCCGGCTATCCGGACACCCCCTAATCCAGGACTCCCTCACCCGCTTCTGACCGCCCTGGCCCACCAAAGGTTCCTCTGCTGTGCGCTGCCTGCGTTGGGTCACTAACATGCATGCCATGCACCCAAAGAGCCCACATGTCAGTGGAAGAACGACACGGTGTCCTAGGTCAGAGTCGGGGGTGCCACTCACGGCACGCCCGGTTGAACACGCCTCCGTGCCGCATTCAAGCGCCTCCATGAAACCCGCCCGTGTGGAAGCCGAGAAACCCACTCTGGACACACGTCCGTTCATGACCGGGCCGCTCCCCTATCTCCTCCACCATTTTGTCCACTCTTACAATGGCTTACGAAGAGTAGTTATTCCGCATCCAAGCCGGCTGGGTAGCCCGCCGGATACGAGCTATGCAGCTCGCTGATCAACCTCCCTTCCCTCGCCCGACGGAGCCAGTTGCCGCCCCAAGCCGTGGAATTTTGCCATATGTTGTTTTCATGTACTAGCAAGATGCCTGTGCATTGCACGGAACATCAAGATGCATTTTTTTACAAACTCACACATGCATGCAAGGGATAATTAATGTCCTCCTTTGCTAGTACCACGAGGCAAACACCATTAATATTGCATCGATTAGTGTTAGTGGCCTTGTATATCTGCAAATTGTAATTTTGATAGTGGCCCCTTGTATATAAAAATGGAGGGAGAAAGATGAGAGATAAGGTGAGGAGGAGTGGGGCGTGGTGGTGACTGGTGGTCGGACTGGCGGAGGCATGGGGATGGACGACGCATTATGTCTAGGTTTGTATCTCTCTCACACACACCCACGTAGGTGGGGGACGTGCACAAACAGAAGAGGTGCACGCACGGTGCACGTACTCCCGTCTCTTTCCCAACCACACCCGCGCGGGTACATGGTGGAGCTCATTTCTGTACGAAAAAGGCAACCCATGTGGTAATTTGGCACGTGTACTGGTTGTCCACTTGGTGGAGGGAGGATCTTCTACCACGGGTGAACAAACAAATTGCGACTTGACGTGTTATGTTAAATTAAAAAAAGAGGCAAACCATGTGGGGCCTACCTTAGATGCAAGGCTCTATACACTGGAGTACTTTTGATGTGTCCCGTCAACTCGCAGAACGAGGAGAAGCTTGCTTAGTACGCCGTCTCCCCCGCCCACAGGCGCAGTGGCTCATAGGATGAGGTGAAGCT
The DNA here is from genome assembly GCF_002162155.2 of Triticum dicoccoides. Classification (NCBI taxonomy): domain Eukaryota; kingdom Viridiplantae; phylum Streptophyta; class Magnoliopsida; order Poales; family Poaceae; genus Triticum; species Triticum dicoccoides. The sequence continues at coordinate 183,787,033 of NC_041384.1, forward strand.
TGCTTACTAGTACGCCTTACGCCCGCTCCCTTGCCCACGCGCGCGGTGGCTCGCAGCACGAGGAGAAAATTTTACTACTCCCTCCGTTTACTCCTCGTCCCTACTACATACTTTGGTTAGTACTCCCTCCATTTACTTATACAAGGCCACTATAAAAAAATACATTTTGCATCTATACAAGGCCACAAATAGTAATCGAGACAAAAGTTACTACTCCCTCCTTTCCAGTTTATGGCTCAATTTCAAAATCTCTCCAACCAAGGTAGACGGTGAGTGGTCGAATTAATTTCATATTTTGAACAAGTAATTAGTACGCTTGTTTTTCTCAAGAAGTTATGTTTACCGAGGCATTAATTGTAAAGAATGCATGAATGACCACTAATTTTCCATGAACGTGTACATGCATTGGTTAGTTTCCTCTTGACACTTCTTGCGTCGGGTGATCTAACGCACCTCGAAATCCAACATGTAATGGTACTACTACTAGTATAGTAGAATTGAGACTTATCAAACAGAAAAACGAATGTTTTTTAGATGAGCCCTATAAACCCTAGTGGGTACGTACTCCGTAAAAACATATTTTCCCAAAACTAAGTCGCTCCCTTTCATGAATTCTGTAGTATACTCCTCCGCCGATGCTCCCTTTCATGAATTTTGTACTTCCTATCGCCGACATGTGGGACATATAGCAACCGGGTCGACGTGTCATGCACCAAATAGTAGTGCAGAACAGCAGGGGGACGCACCCCACTCGTACCGGCCCAGTAGTAGTAATGAGCAATGAGACGTCAAATCACAATGCCACACTTTCCCAGACGGACGAAGCAACCATTATTTCACACTTTGGTTTGCCATCATCTCAAACCACATACTAGGATTGCTTCTGCCTCAAGAGGGACACACGCATCACCTTGGTACATCATGACACGTGGGACCGCATGACAGGCCATGCTCCCCTGCCGACCGCTCGGTAAAATCACCTCATTTTTACTATACTTCCTCCGTATCGGTTTACTACATGGCATGCACATCGTTCTAGGTTGAGAATTTAACTGGCTATATATGTGATGAACAGTGCTCTAGCCTTTTAAAAAATGTATACTTTTGTACAACAGTACTATCGATGGATTGCGCCATGGAGCAAAAATTGAAATTAAAGAAAAGGTGGTACATATAGAGAGCGCTCGTCGCCAAATTATGCATATAGTACTATTAAAAAGTCTAGTCACAATAATGGTGTCCAGCACAACCCACCCCTCAAATAAAACTTAGAGGGTGCTTGGATACGTTTTAGTCCCATGACTAAAAGTAGTGGGACTAAAGCATGCTAGCCTCACCCATGCTTGGATCCAAATACTAAAAAGGCTAAAATCAAGTTAATGAGCATTTATTATCCTCCAAACCCTCCAATCCAGAACTCGCCTATGTTAAAGGAGAGGAGTTAAATGAGTAGAGAGAGGACTAATCCACATTTTAGTAGGGGTACCCCTGACTAAAAAATTTTAGTCTCAAGACTAGTTTTAGCCCCTCTTTCAGGGGTGCTTGGAACTTTAGCCTCTTAAAGAGACTATTTTTAGTCAGACTAAAATAAGTCCCTTGGATCCAAGCACCCTCTAAGGCCTCCTTTGGTTTGGAGGAATTTCATAGGAATTCTAGAGGATATGATTTCTTATAGGATTGTTTCCTTTAGAGCCCTTTGGTTCATAGGAATGGATTCTTATTCCTACATAGGATTGGTTCCTATCCTCCACATTTTATAGGAAAATAAAAATGAGCCTAGACTCAATGGAAAAATTCCTTTGGTGTCAACCAAATGACATCTCGTTTCCTATTCCTACTCATAGCATTTGAGATACATGTCATCTCATTTCCTACAAAATTCCTATTCCTACGATAATCCTATCGTATGAACCAAAAGAGGCCTAAGCATCCTGGAATTCTTTGACAAAACTAAGCACCCTGAAATTCTTTGACAACTAAACTGCTGGCTATATGATGTTGGCCATATATATTGTACGTATATATTGTGAAGAAACGAGTGGTAGTACTATACCAACTAAATGATGAAATATAAGAAATACTAGTATGTACGTACTGAAGAGTTAAAGTAACGAGAAGAAACATAACAGAGTTCTGTTGGGGGCTCAGCACAACGCACCCCTCAAATTAAATTAAGCACACCTGAAATTAAACTTTGCAACTATTCCGGTAGACACTGCATTAGAACCACCATGAGCAACGACACTGCCACCTTACTCGGAGTCCTCGTCCACGTCCTCGACTTCGTCCTTGTCCCTCTTCCTCTTGGCCGATACTTCTTTGCTTGAACCGCACACTTGGTTGTTGCTCTTCATCCAACCCTTGTAGATATTGAAGCAAAGGTAGCCATCCATTGCAGCATAGTGGATGTGGTCTATATCTAGTACATTCCGCTGCCATGCATGACGATGAAACATGTATGGAGGTTTCTCCATTTTACCGTACGAAGGATGAACCATGGCTCCTGCCAGGGTCAGCATTGAAGGCTGACGAGCGGACACCAGCCGATTCTTCTGGAGGTCAAAGGTGTTGCCTACAACGAGGCCGATCCGATGCAGGACGTCTTTGTTGTTACCAAAGTCTATAGTAAAGAATTTGACTAGGTTGCTCTCGAGGAAGTCCTTAAAATCCTGGCACTCAACGTCGGCATGGCATATGTGGTAGACCAAGCATAAGTCATGCATGCAAACCTGGATCACGGCGGGCTTCTTCCTCTCTTCGTCCTTTAGATCCTTCTCTCGTCCCAAGACTGTGGTGTACTCAACATCTAGCCCAGCGACCCACTCATCATCTGAGTCTTCGAACATGCGTCTGAAGCGAGAAAGGCATCCTTTCACCATCGCGGAAGAACGGGTGTACATGATGTCGAAATCATCGCCGGTGATGGTTCTAACCTTGTACTCACCGCCGATCATGGAGATTTGGGACGCCATGGATTTGGAAGGAGGGTTAGGATTAGTGGAACTGCCGCAATGTGAATGGACGGGACGACTAGGAGCGAACTGCCGTAGTATTGAAGGACGTGCAGGGACGAGTAGGAGCGAACTGCCAGCGTGTGAACGGCAGGGTAGTGCCTTTCCATTCTCCCATGATACGGGCTTCCGAGAGCCCTTGGATCTAAGATCGAACGGTTACATGGTGTGATTCTAGACCTATGGGTGAATATCCTATCCTGGAGGGTTATTCTGTAAATTTTCAGCAACTTAGCATGCGACTGTTTGATCTCAGATCCCAGGGCTGCCAGCAGCCCGTATCATGGTCACGCCTACCACAACCGTCGCGTTGCTCGCGTGGTCGCTCCCTTGGAGATTTAACATGGTGCGTTAGGCTATCTGATGTTGGCATGTCATACATAGTCATCACTTAGTCACTCATAGTACAACAAGGTTGGCTATAAGTGTATTTTTTACTCCTCTCTATCTCTATCTTCGTACTCAAGGAAGAAACGGTGCTAAGCGCGTGTATTTATTGCATTTGCCAAGGAGTGACCTCTTCCAATGAAATGGTGTTGCTAAGTTTGCTTCATTTAATTAGCTATAGACTCAAAATTGTCTTTTCACCTAGGTACACGCGCTTAGCACCATTTCTTCCTTGGGTCACCAAACTAGTCTCTCTCTTCTTGATTAACTTGCCACATCAGATTTTATGCTTATGTGGCAAGCTTAAGCACCTATAGGAGCAAGTAAAAGTAAGTACAATAGTGTGCTTTACATGGCATTTTTGCATATGTGGAGGAAAGAGAGGCAAGGAAAAAGTGGAGAAGTGGGCTCTCATGCAAGAGCCAGCCTCTACTACATGGTGGAGCATTGGGAGAGGCACCTATATGGAGGTGGTCAGGAATCTGGGAGACTCACGCCGGTCGTAGCGTGGCAGTTAAAATGATAATGGCAAGTCAAATCACGGGGCCCCACCTGTCCAGCAGTAACTCGCTGTCAAATCACACAGCCCTACATTTGCAGCAGCCTACTCCCTCGTCTTCTCGCGTCTCTGTCGAACCGACTAGGCAGAACTGCCCCGCCGCCTACCGCGCAGGAAAAGCCCCGCCCTCGACTTTTAAATACAACTACATCCGCTTAAGAATCCAATGATATACTTTTTGTGACATAGTAACTCATATTTAGTTAGTCAAATGGATGACCTAGAACTACGTGCAGGCCCTATAAACCGAGGTGCCTAAAAATAAAAAACCGAGATGGAGAGGGTAGTTCAGCACGTATCTTTTTAGATCAATATAGTCGGGATTCACCAAGGAGCAAAACCAAGTGGTAGGCTGCTCCTGTCGTGTTGGCGTAGCAACTCAAGCAGGGTCAGTCCGCACACGAAATGGCGACACACTTAACAGGACCCCTTTGGCTAACATGTGGCTCATCCACCATCTTGGTCCATGTGCGATGCACCAAATTACAGTTCGGAGCAGCGGTTGGAATTGGAGGCACCCCGGTCGTAGCGCCGCAGTAGTAGAAAATGAGTGACGAGGGGTCAAATCACAAAGCCCCACCTTTCCCGCATTAAGCTGTACGGACGAAGCAACCATCATTTCACTCTAGGGCGCAAGAGCATAAACAAAAGAGAAAACAATGATGCATGCGGCAGCTACCTAGGGCACCCTAGGGTAGGGGTTTCCACTACAGATCCTTTTTTCTGAAAGTGCCTCCACTACAAATCAGCTTCTCCCTCGTCCTCTTGAAGAAAACCGATGATGAGTGCGGCGGTAGGGTTTGTAGGAGTACTACGGCGTGCGGGGCCATGTCGTAGTAAACGGGTTCGAGCCGACACCTTAAATATGTGTGGGCCGCTTGGTTTTACGGGAACGAGGCAGCATTTTGGGTTCGGGGGCCAGTGGAGATATAGTACATACAAAAAATTGTGGACGTAGGTTCGACCGAAAGGCAATGATGCATGGGCCCTGCATTTTGATATACCCGGGGCCGCGTGAAATTTGCTACTCTACTCAAAACTAGTAAGGTACACATGTATTGAACGCATGAGATTTCGAAACCAAATTATGAATAAATACAGACTATAGGATGTAAAGCTTTGAGTCATATATGCATGATGTAGATGTTCACTTAGTTCTTATAGTTCATCTCATTCAAAATCAATAAGTTTTATAAAAATGTTAAGATTCATGGGGTTGTGCATTGTACTCCCTCCGTTCCAAAATAGATGACCCAACTTTGCACTAACTTTGTAAAAAAACAAATAATGGCAATTCATTTAGAAAAAAATAATAAATTATGATACAGAAGATTCTAGAACAAAGGAGAAGTGCTTGTGTTTTGAGGTTTGTGCATTATGCTTAAGTTCAACCATGGAGTCTTCTAAATTGTACATGTGGAAGATCTGGTGGAATGTTGATGATATCCAATGGCCAGTAGTGCTCGGATTTACCTATCTCTGCACTGTCGGGTTAGCTTCATCCAGCGACCATCTTTCAAAGTTATTGGCACACTATATAGTTCTTGTGCCATAGTTGCATGTTTTGGAAAAAAGCTACTAGTGGGTTGTACTATCTCTTTAGGAATATAAGATGTATACATGGAAGTTGTAGGGAAAGAGATGACATGGAGCATCTCAATTCTTATGAGTAGGGATTGGAAAAGAGAAGTCATTTGGTTCACATCATAGGAACTTTTCTATTGAATATAGAGATGACATGTTTCTCAATTCCTATGAGGAGGGATTAGAAAAGAGATGTAATTTGGTTCATATCATAGGAAATTTTCTATTGAATATACGCTAATGTTTATTTTCCTTTGAAATTAAGGGAGTATAGGAATCCATTCATATGAACCAAGTGGCTCTAAAGCTATAGAAATGATATCATGTTTATTTCCTTTGAAATGTGGAGTATATGAATCTATTCCTATGAACCAATTGGCTCTAAAGGAAAAAATCCTATAAAAATCATATCATATAGAGTTCCTATGATATTCCTCGACACTAAAGGATGCTTGAAATTGCTGCGGGTGATACGATGGTCTTTCTTTGTAGACTCCTCACCCAACTTTATAGTTACCTCTCATAAATGAATGAAATGATATATACATGGTATTCTACATGTGCAATTTGGTACACGAAAACTCGGTAAAAGTTTGTGAGGTTCAAATTTTCAATAAAGCTATATGCACTGCATTTCAGAACGGAGGGAGCATACGGCAGTTGCTAACACTCACATGGAAGATTTGTGTGTAGGAGGAGTGGCTGTTCTGTTAAATGACATGGCAAAACTGACACTGTCGGATGCCGATCTAACGGTCCTTATGGCATTCGTCAGGAAAAGGCTTGTGGCGAACGTTTGTCGGATAATGATTTACGGACACATGCATTGCACTGATACGTGCCCCCCTCTCTCTCACGCACACGCACCCTCATGAGTCACGACTCTCCCGAGTCCTCTCGCAGACTCGCACGTCGCACCCACTGTCTATCTACAGGTAGACGTCACACACATATGTGCTCTTCACACCCTACCCTCAGAACTTCTAAAAAACAAAAGATGACTTGCACATTTTATTTTAGCTCACACGTCACACACTTGTACTATTACTCTTGCGGCGAACATTCTTTGGGCATAGTATATTGTACTCTCATGAAGAGAAGCGGTGCACGCACGCACTAGTTCTCTCGCACCCACTCGCGGGTACACGTAGGAGCGCATTTTTTTGAAGCTGGTACAACAAAATCACTCCACTATATGTAAATGCAGGGGCCTTAGCGCTTGCTTTACTAGGGTTCCTCTCGTTCACTCTCTCATGCTCTTCAGATCTAAGCAACACATAGGTGGCCACACTCACAGCTCACGGCTGGTCACAAATCCGGCCGGACAACCTCGACCAGGGCAGGGGTGTAGGTGCATCATTCACGCTGTCTTCGGCGGCGAGGTAGGAGACCAACGGCTGCCCGCGCGTCCCGATAGGCGGCCGTGCCGTTCTCTCTGAGAGAGCGCCGGCTCGGGAGGGCCTCCAACCCCTTCTTCCTCCCTGCGGTATTGTGGCCAAGATGCGGCCTCCCAACGCCGTCTTTGCAACATGCCGATGACCCTCAGGTATATATTCCTTCGAAACCTGCCTTGCTCTACTGCCCCAGCTCCCTTCGTGTGGATCCTTTTCTACTTCCGTCCGCTGTTCCAAAGCCACCTAGACTTCTACTAAGGCACGTGCTTTGCACGTATGTTCTGTATGATAGATACTCATATACCTTCTTTTTAGAGAGAGAAATGGGTACTCGTATCTTGAGTAGATATCATAGTGTGTTTGTTTGCATGATCTAAGGACTATTCTGAAATAAGAAGCAAATCACTTGCACAAATCAAACTGAGTTCCAAGTAAGAATTTGATTACAAGATAAAAGTTGTAGTTTTATTATATGCTGTTTCCTGGGTTCCACTGATGTATAGTTCCAGAGTTGTTTGACGGTTTACATGCATGTTTATGGACTATTTTGTGCAACTAAATAAGTCATTTAGGTCTGACAGACAATCATGTCCTGTATTAGCTTGAGGTATAGCTTATGTATGACTGAAATAAAATATTACACTTTTTCTACGAATAATAAAAATATTACATTTCTCGATGAAGCAGAATAAAACTTTAGCTAGCATCAGCCATGCAATGTTATGTTATGTGAACAGCGTAAACTTTGTAGTATAGCGGCATCTAAAAAATCCATTTTTACAGTAATCTAAAAAAATTAGTTAGTAGTAGAGTGTTTATTTCCCAGGTGACAACGGGGAACCAAAATGTGCTAGCTATTTGCCAACTTGTCGTACTTGCATGTGAGGAGGTGGCAGCAGTTTCTAGACATTTCTCAACTTCAGTAGGTGCAATCCAGATTCAACGGAGACTTCTTTATTTGTTTACTTGGAGAGCAGAGTCAGCCATGTGCACAAGGAGCAGGAGCGAATCTGGCAGCTCTTAGCCGTCAGATCATGTCATCCTTTGTTTGATGGACGGCAGTGATATGCATGAGAGGGGAAATGAACGGTGGATTTTGATCCAATGCTTGTTTGGGCAGGAGAACCGAAGATGGAGTGGTAAATCCAATTTCAAAACTGCCGCATTATAGTAGTAGTAGATTAGAAGTAAAGCTATTTCATACAGTCGACTCAAAGCATTGGTTCAAACAGGGAAGATAGTGGGAAAGCTGTAGCATGAATCTAGGACTTAGTTCTAAGAGGAAACGAGGGAAAGTAGTAATATCTGTCACTGTTTAAATAACCATATGTCTTATTTGCGCAAACAGGGATGTCTGTCTCCATATCGTTTCGGGATGTCTGTCTCCGTATCTTTTCTATCCGCGTAATCAAAAGCACACACCTCAGTTTTAGTTCAACTGCGCAAAATCTAAAAGAAGCTGATTCGTACGTTTTACTTCCTGATTGCCTGTCGGCAAAGAATCTTTATCGTCGGCTAGCGGACGGCAAAGAATCTTTATCGTCGGCTAGCGGACGGCAAAGAGGGAGGGGGCCCACTGACGAGCTACTTAAAAAAACCTAACGGCCCCCCC
>NC_041384.1:183797075-183811892 GCF_002162155.2 Triticum dicoccoides
ACACGGCACTACCCCGACACCGACACGACACCCCGACCCCGAAACAACACCCCGACCCCGACACGGCACCCCGACACCGACACGACACCCCGACCCCCGACACCTCCCAAAAAGGTGTTCTTTGGCCTTGCAGAGGCCGACGGGGTCATATATTTGTGAATTATTAGTTAGGTCATATATTTTTTCGATTTTGTTATGAAAAACATCATATCTAATTGTGTTGATCGGGTAGTTTTAAATGTGCAGTTGTTTCATCGCTGCGAGGTTTGGTGTTCGACGACCTTGCCGTGCGTTTGACGAGCTCTGCCCCTTCATTCATGGGTGAGCACAAATGAAATGTCCTCCTCCCCCATTAATTATTTGATCTATTCTGATGAAACTTGATAGCTAGCTATATATGTGTCTTGAATCATCAGTATGCGTAACCAATATGTGTCTCCCATTCGAAAGCGTCATAGTTATAAATATGCATGCATTTGCATATTTATAACTTTGATTCTTTCGAATTGTCCAACGCTATCCATGGACAGCCCGAGTATGTGTAGATTGGGTTCGTTTTCCCATATGCTTTGCTCTGGATCTGACGCATAAATTTCGTCAGTGCCTCCCCTGTTGTTCTCCGGGTACACATCCTCTCTGTTTATTGCAGAGACGTGTATCAGGAGAACAGCGGGGAGGTGCTGCCAAAATTTTTGTCAGATCCAGAGCATAGCATGGGAAAATGAACCCAATCTACACATACACGGGTGGGATTAGGACCTATCATTACCTATTAGAGTGTAGGTTGCATGGACGTAATAAAATTGACAAAATAGATCAACTGATGAATATATACATGGTGAATTACATATATAATTGTTGTATGTCCAGTAGCTCTGAAAGTCAAGATGAGTGACCGTGCATGGATGTATACCGGTCACACTGGTCAGAACAAATGGAGCGCTGAATGGTTCACAAAAACCAAGGGGTTTGTGCAAGCCGCATTTGCAAATGGCCAGAAGAAAACCTGGAGCCCCTGTTTCTGGTGCGGCAATTGGGAAAAGAAGACAGAGGCTGAAATGGGCAAACACCTGCAGAAGAGTGGTTTTACGCCCGATTATACGGTGTGGACATTTCATGGTGAGTCTGCCCAACGTGACCGAGCTGAGGTGTATCGTCGTCGCACCGACGAGCATGGTACCGGGATGGAAAACATGGTGCAAGACTATGATGATGCTCGGGATCCGGACGAGGAGATGGAGGAATCTGCAAAGGCCTTCAATGAAATGTTGGAGTCTTCAAAACGTCCGCTCCACGAGCACACTGAGCTTTGTCAGTTGGATGCCATCTCACAAGTAATGGCTCTGAAGGCTCAGTTCAACTTGGGCAGAGAATGCTATGACGCAATTATGACAGTATTTGGACGCTTTCTACCCAAAGGCCATGTAATGCCTGCAAACCTGTACCAGTCGGACAAAATCCTTCATGCACTGAAGATGCCCTATGAGAAGATACATGCCTGTGAGAAAGGATATGCCTTATTTAGGCTTGACTATGCGGACTTGAACTATTGTCCCATTTGCAAGTCTTCCAGGTATATTGTGGTAGACAACGGTATGGGTGAGAAGACACAGACCAAAATCCCCGTTAGTGTTCTTCGGTATATGCCAATCGTACCAATACTTCAACGTCTTTTCATGGTCGAAGAGACGGCCAGACAGATGACATGGCACAAAACAGGCAAAAGAACCGAACTAGATGCAGATGGGAATCTGATGATGGTACACACATCAGATGGTGTTGCGTGGAAAAAGTTTGATGAATTACATGCTGACAAAGCGGCAGATCCGAGGCATCCTCGAGTCGGCATCAGCATGGATGGGTTCAGTGTGTTTGGTATGACGGCAGCCCAATACAGTTGTTGGCCCGTATTTGTCTTTCCACTCAATCTCCCCCCGGACAGATTATGCAAAGAAAGAACATTTTCCTGACGTTGATAATTCCAGGGCCCAACTATCCGGGGAAAAGTATGAATGTGTACATGCAGTCGCTTAAGGACGAATTGCAAGAAGCCTGGGATAATGGGTTCAAGACATACGACGCCTTTAGCAAACAGAACTTCATAATGCGTGTCTGGTACATGTACTCTACGCATGACTTGCCGGCGTATGCGCTATTCGTTGGCTGGTGTGTGCATGGAAGGTTCCCGTGCCCCACATGCAAGGGAGCCCTTGAGTTTAGTTGGCTTCAGGCCGGTCGCAAGTTTTCTTGCTTTGACATGCATAGACAGTTCCTGGATCCTCGCCATAAGTTCAGGAAAGACAAGAAGAACTTCATTAGGGGAAGAGTTGTCAAAAACTCTGCACCACTTGCATTGACAGGCCAACAGACCCTGGATCAGTTAAATGCTCTCGAGCCAGATCCACAACGTCCAGGGTACTTCAAGGGGTATAATACTAAGCACGCATGGACTCACAAAACATGCTTATGGGATCTGCCTTACTTCAAAGACCTCCTTTGCCCACACAACATCGACATGATGCACACTGAGAAGAATATCGCCGAGGCACTTTTTGGTACATTGTTCGGCATAGATGGGAAGTCAAAGGATAATACTAATGCTAGAGTCGATCTGGAGGCGCTATGTGATAGGCCGTTACAAAACATGAAAGAACCGAAAGGAAAGAAGAACTGGACGAAGCCAAAGGCATGGTTCAATCTTGGAAGGCCAACTATGAGGGAAATTATCTTGTGGGTGCAACAGCAGTTGATGTTCCCCGATGGGTATGCAGCGAATCTAAAGAAGGGAGCGAATCTTGATAAACTGAAGATATTTGGTCTCAAGAGTCATGATTGGCACATATGGATTGAGCGAGTAATGCCGGTGATGTTGTGTGGCTTCATCCCTGAGGATGAATGGCTAGTACTGGCAGAACTCAGCAATTTCTTCTGTGTTCTTTGTGCGAAAGAACTATCGCCTGGCGTGCTAGAAGAAATGGAAGAGTTGGCACCGGAGTTGATCTGCAAGTTAGAGAAGATCTTTCCACCGGGCTTCTTTAATCCAATGCAGCATTTGATTTTGCATCTCCCGACCGAGGCAAGATTGGGGGGGCCCGTGCAAAATCGTTGGTGCTACCCAACTGAGAGGATGCAGAAGACGCTTCGAGAAAAATGTAAAAATAAATGTAGAATTGAAGCATCGATGGCTGAGGCATTCATCACAGAGGAGGCGACAAACTTCATAACAGCGCACTACGAAGCCAAAAATCATCATTTGCATAATCCGAAGCCTCGGTACAATGCTGACGACCCTAAAAAGGGTGAATCCAACCTCAGCCTATTCAAAGGGAATCTCACACCAGCTAGTGTTTCACATCTAGTATCTTTGGATAATGAAGAATGGCGGACCATTTCATTGTATATCTTCAACAACCTGATAGAAGTGCGGCCGTACATTGAGTAAGTTCTTGGTACATTGTTTCAAAACTTCTATTTCGTTTGAACTGCTCTTATTCCTGGATATGTCATATAGTCGATACGTCGCCATATTCTCGTATGGAGCGGAGATCCAAAAGGATTCCGTCGAAGAGTATGAGCTTCTCGCAAAGCAAGGAGGCGTCTATCTCGGTTTCATCTCTTGGTTCAAACAAACGGTAATTTCTATTAGACAATTTCATTTAATTCTCTAATTTGTGTGTAATGCAACAATCCTTTCATATTAAACTTGTAAGCTAATTCAGAGTCTATGGACGCCGAATTGAGACAAGTCGCTAATGGTTTTGACTATAAGGTCTGTTCATTTGACAAGTATGACATCAACGGGTATCGCTTTTGTACCTATGGCAAAGAGCTATCTATGGCCGACCGAAAGTCTACAAATTGTTGTGTATCTGCTATCGGCGAAGGAGGTACCGAGTATTATGGGAGAGTTGAAGCAATTTATGAACTTCTGTTCTATGGTGAAAACCCACCGAATGTCGTAGTCTTCAAATGTTATTGGTTTCAGCCGAGGGAGACTAGAAGGACTCATGAACATATAGGGCTAGTTGAAATCAACCAAAGCACCCATTTAGATGTTCCTGATGTCTATATTATGGCTCAACAGGCGACCCAAGTATTCTATCTACCGTGGGCCTGCCAAACTAATCCAAATCTGAAAGGTAGGGATGTCGTTTATGAAGTGCCGCCACGTGCTAGACTTTCTCCCCCAAAGGAAGAGGATTATGAACCTCACATTAACCCAGACACATATGAAGGAGAATTCTTCCAAGAGACACGTATTTCCAAAGAGCGTTTCAAGAACTGCTATACTTCACCCCAAAACATTGAAGTAGACAGTGACAATGAATCCGACATCACCCCAGAGGAGGAACAAGAAGAGCTGAAACAAGAAGAGGTTACTGCTGCGGATGACCTGTCAATGCTTGACCGATTACGTCAAGGTGGCCTTGCACATGTTGATGCCAATGAACCCTATGAGCCCATCATTGATTATAGTGATGATGATGATTATGCATTTATTGATGATACTGATCGAGATTATTAGTAGTGTCAGGTATTCAATTTTTTTATGTTGTACTTGATGATGATACACTTAAGTGATATACATATTATTATTCATGTCGGTACTTTTTTTAATGTTGTACTAATTTCGTTTATTCTTTGTCATGGCAGGTGTTGAAAGATGGTGGACGCTGGTCGAGAGCGCGCCGAGGCCCCTTCTTCGTCGGCGCGTGGTGCGAGGTCTTCCATTCCACACGCACCTCTCCGCCAAGCGTTGCTGGACAGCATGGCGACACCGTCGGGCCCTTCTTCGTCGACCGCGGTGCCCAGCAGGGGACGAGGTAAGAAGAAGAGAGGAACTGGAGCACGTGGTCGCGGGAGAGGAGGTAGAGTGACTCTTATGGCGCCTTCCTCGCTGCCGCCCTCAGCTGTTTCACTCGGGCACATGACTGCTATGGTGGACTCATCTGAGGAGGAGGCTACACGGACTCCGGTCCACGAGCCTTTGGTCCACGGGTCTTCGGCCCACGAGCCTCGGGTCGACGGGCCTTCGGCCCACGAGACTTAGGCCCATGAGACCCCGGAGGAGCACACATCTGGATGGGGTAACTGGTCGGGTCAGCCTGAGGAGCCGAGTGGCCATGCTGATGATGGCGGGGAGCCGACTGATGAGGAGGGGAAGGAGGAGGGCAACGTCTACCAGTGTGGTGCTACACGGCTCCCGTCCGTGCCGGCGACCCGCGAGCAGAGGTGGTTGATTTTCCCTGATGGGGAGAGGTAAGTGCATTTAATCTTTTTGTACCTTCTGCATTCACGTTTCTTCAAATAATTGATGTGTTGGCCTTGTCATGCTGCAGGGGTTGGGACCACCATGAAAGTGTCCGCCGGCCCAACTCCATACTTGGAGTTCTGATTCGGCAAAGCTTCCCGGGATTTGTCACGTTGCCTGGTGAGGGTCGGCTTCCAGAGGTTGGATTGACTTGGGAGCACTACTTGGCTGCCCCGGCCCCGCCGGGTGAGATTATCGACGGTGTCTTGTGCAAGACGAGGGCAGACATGGTGATCAGAAAGTTTTGGGTAATTGATCCTTTACACAATTAAAAATCTTCAACTAGCTAGTTATTAATTGTAGTAATAAATATTGTCTCATTTGATTGCAGACATTCTACAGGTGTGAGGAGGGATACGAGGAGGAGGCGGCAGATGTTATCCACAAGGAGTGCAAGCGCCTAGTTCAGAACTTACGGCATGAGGTTCGGGTGTAGGCTGTTCGAGACTACTACGCCGGGCGTGGTATCAAGAAGCCCAAGCAGGAGTGCCGCGATAAGTTCTTGAGTAAGGAGAAGTACATGAAGGTAATTTTTAAGGGCTTGTACTTACTTCCTTCATTTAGTAATTCATAGCCGTGGCGCTCAAGTTTCTATTTGCTAACTTAGGCCCCTCTGAGATGGTGTGCGGATAGGATGGATTGTTGGGAGGCGTTGGTCAATGCGTGGTGCTCAAAAGAATGGCTGGCCACCCACAAAGAGGCCAAGGACAAACGTGCCCAAATGGAAGGTGTGCCACACCACCAAGGCAGCTCCAACTTATTTCAGAACGGGCGGAACTGGGTATGTGGTTTGCTTCATGATTCATGCAATTCATTCATCATGCTAGCTTTAGCCCTTTAATTACTAATTTACTTTGTTTATCTCTTTCAGGCATGCTACAATAAGGCGGATAAGGTGCTAGAGGTGTACGACCTATATGCCATGGCCCACACTGGCCCTTACAAGAAAGTCAAGGCATTCTCTGCGTCTGACCTCGATGATCCAAAGAACTTCACCAACATCTCCGCCCACGACAAGCTCGTGCAATATAGAGATCAGGGGAAGGCGAGGAAAGGGGAGGACTTTAACCCGAGCCAGGGTCCCATTGATACAGAGCTGCTGATGATATCTGGTGGCGGGGGGTCCCATGGCTCCATAGCCATGGGAGATGGACTTATCCGTTGTCCTAGCACTCTCCCGGAGATCAAGGCGCGCCAGTCGAGGTCCGCTCCTGAGATAAGGCCTCGTGAATGGTCAGTCCAACTCGCCTTCAAGGTTAGTTATACGTACTCAGCTATCTTTCTCCATTACATTGTGTGTGCTTCCATCAATGGTTACAAATGGTCATGTGAGTGGTGTTGCAGGCTGCTATACAGATTGAGGGAGATACAACGGAGAAACTTCTGGCGGAGGCGGCGGAGAGGCAGCGGGAGTTGGAGGAGAGGACGACAAAGATGTTGGAGGAGGAGAGGGCACAGAATGACATGCAGGCAAGGGCCATGTACGAGCTCCTTGTGGTAAGTTTCTTCTGCAGATTACTTGCTAGTCTTAACATTTGAGTCTCATTACTAACTAGTATGACTCTGTTGTGAAAACCAAATGTGCAGCCTGTGTGCGAGAAGTCCGGTCAGACCGCTCTGCCGATGCCAGTGATTGCTCCTGGGAGCACGGTGAGTTTAATTTGAATGGACATTACTTGCTAGTCTTAACATTTGAGTGTCATAATGCTAACAAGACATTGGAAATGATCTTTGGTGCAGCTTAACTCCAGAAACACATCGCACGATCCTTCTCCAGCTACCGGCGCGAGCCAGCCCGCTCCTACACCTCCGTGATCACGGTAAGCTTCTCTAGTGTTTTGCTTAACAAATGCATAAAGACCTAGACTTAGCTTTATTTCCTCCAATATGCTTACCATAATGACCTAGAGTTAGCTTCTTTTCCTCCAAAATGACTTACTAAGCTTACTGACCTCATAAACCATCCATTTTACCTAAGTTAGCTCTAAAATGATATGTACTTAGCTTACTTATGTCAAAAATTGCATAATTAACTTAGTTAGCTCATAAACGATCCATTTTACCTAAGTTAGCTCTAAAATGACTCATTTTACCTTAGTTAGCTTATAAGTGATCCAATTTATCCAAGTTAGCTCTAAAATGACCCATTTTACATAGATTAGCTCCTAAATGATCCATTTTACCTACGTTAGCTTTAAAATGACCCATCTTACCTAGGTTAGCTTATAAATGATCCAGTTTATCCAAGTTAGCTCTAAAATGACCCAATTTACCTAGAGTAGCTCCTAAACGATCCATTTCACCTAAGTTAGCTAAAAACGATCCATTTCACCTAAATTAGCTCTTAAATGATCCATTTCACCTAAGTTAGCTCAAAAATGATCCATTTCACCTTAGTTAGCTCAAAAACGTGGCATTTCACCTTAGTTAGCTCATAAACGACCCATTTCAACTAAGTTAGCTCATAAATGATCCATTTCACCTAAGTTAGCTAAAAAACAATCCATTTCACCTTAGTTAGCTCAAAAATGATCCATTTCACCTTAGTTAGCTCATAAATGACCCATTTCAACTAAGTTAGCTCATAAATGATCTATTTCACCTAAGTTAGCTCATAAATGATCCATTTCACCTAAGTTAGCTCAAAAACGATCCATTTCACCTTAGTTAGCTCAAAAACGATCCATTTCACCTTAGTTAGCTCAAAAACGATCCATTTCACCTTAGTTAGCTCAAAAACGATCCATTTCACCTTAGTTAGCTAAAAAACGATGCCCTTCACCTTAGTTAGCTCATAAACGACCCATTTCAACTAAGTTAGCTCATAAATGATCCATTTCAACTAAGTTTGCTCATAAACAACCCATTTCAACTTAGTTAGCTCATATATGATCCATTTCACCTAAGTTAGCTCATAAATGACATATACTTCTTGTTCTAGTCTTCTTCTTGTTCTATTCACCTATTTCTAACTTTCTTGTTTACCATTTTGCAGATTTCACTCACTTCATGGAAGCTAGCTTGCTATGATGGAGTGCTTGCTTTTTCTTTGCTAAAACTTTGCATTGTATCTAGCTTGCTATGATGAACTTGCTATGTTGATGAAACTTTGCTATGTAATATGTATATGGAACAATGTGTATGGATGGAACTTGATGGAACTTGCTATGTTGATGAAAATTTTCTATGTAATATGTATATGGAATTATGTGCTGGATATGTGATATGTTTGCTGTTGAATATATCTATATATGTCATATATATTTGCTATGAGAATTGTTGGATTAAAAAAATAGAAAAAAAGAGACAATATGCAGGCTCTTTGCCGCCTGCCACCGACGGCAAAGGGCTCTTTGCCATCAGCAGTCGATGGCAAAGAGGCCACATGGCAGGCAACTGTGCTTCCTGGGAGGCTGACCAATTTGGTCACTTTGCCTACAGTGGCTGACGGCAAAGGCTTTGCCATCGGCGGCGGACGGCAAAGAGTAAAAACTTTGCCTACAGTGGCGGACGGCAAAGGCCTGCCGTGTAGTGACGTCGGCTGACATCATTCGGCGGACGGCAAAGGCCTTCCGAAGTTTGCCGTCAGCGGCGGACGGCAAAGGCCTGCCGTTAACCACCTAATGGAGTAACAACGCATTTATTGCCGTCTACACTCTTTGCCGTCCGCTGCTGATGGCAAAGGCCCCTTTGCCGTCAGCCGCCTGAAGCAGATGGAAAAGTAGCTCTTTGCCAAACCTTACTTTGCCGTCCCCTTTTGCCGTCCGCGGCAGACGGCAAAGACCTTTGCCGTCAGCCATCCATGCCTTTGCCGTCTGCCGTGGCAGATGGCAAAGTAGCTGATTCCTGTAGTGTGTTGGGCTGACTTGTGGGCCTACTAAGTTGACAGGGACGGAGAGCTTTGTCAACTTAGTCAATACTCCGGTGACCGTATGATGTCCATCCAACGACCATAGTGCTTCTTCAACCTCTGGTCTTCTTGCTCCATCCGCCCAAAGCAGCGCCGGTCGTGCCGCCTGCTCCTGCCTCCCGTGGCCGGCTGTGCTACCGCGGAGGCCTCACCGCCCCCATACTACTCCCACCACTGGCTAGGCCTTCCCTCCACTCACCCACACCCCCTGTTATTCTACGGCGACGGCAGCCTCACACCGCAGCCGAACCAGTGAACGCTCGTACTCCTCTCCGCGTGGGCATCCACTGCCGCGTCTTGCACGGCTCCGCGTCGTCCCCTTTCTAGGCCTCGCCGTCGTCCACCGCCGTGGTTCTCTCGGCGCGGCGTGGTCAATGTGGTCAATGACCGACTTCCATCGGAAGAGTACTGTACGTGGAGAGGCTGACAGCTGGGTCCACGACAGCCGCAAGGAAGTGCCTCCTTATTACGCAGAAAATAATTATTCCTCCACCTGACATCGGGGACCCACCGGACGGGCCACCAGTATTTTGCGAAAAAAATCGTTTCCCCCTGACTGATGGGACCCACCGGATGGGCCACCATATTTCACGAAAAAAACGTTGCCCCCGCTGTCAGCTCAGACCCACCGGAAGAGCCTCCTTATTACGCACAAAAAAATGAATACTCCGCCGGCTAGCTGGGACCCACCTTGCTGGGAGGCTGACTTGTGGGCCTACTAAGTTGACGGGGACGAAGGGCTTTGTCAACTTAGTCAATATGAATGATTCTAGCTCCAGTGACCGTATGATGTCCATCCAACGGCCATAGTGCTTCTTCAACCTCTGGTCTTCTTGCTCCAGCCGCCCAAAGCAGCGCCGGTCGTGCCGCATGCTCCTGCCTCCCGTGGCCGGCTGTGCTACCGCAGAGGCCTCGCCGCCCCTACTATTCCCACCACTGGCCAGGCCCTGCGGCGACGGCAGCCTCACACCGCAGCCGAACCAGTGAACCCTCGTAGTCCTCTCCGCGCGGGCTTCCACTGCCGCGTCGTCCCCTTCCTAGGACTCACCGTCGTCCACCGCCGTGGTGCTCTCCGAGCGGCGTGGTCAATGTGGTCAAGGAACGACTTCCATCGGAAGAGTACTGTACGTGGAGAGGCTGACAGCTGGGTCCACGGCCACAGCCCAGTTTTTTTGTGATTTGCCAAGTAAGTCGCTTTGTCAGGCCTGTTGGGCTGCAATTCTTTCAAGACGGGGAGAACTTTCATTCGGCTAGCCGAGAAAATGGCCCATCAGTAATGAGAAATGGGTTGTACATTTTTAAAACACATCAAACCGGCAATTAGTTTCAAATATCTTTTTTTTTCATTTCAAGATTTTAAATTACATTAATTTTTATGCGTGGAGAATTTGTTGGATTTTATATTGATATACATTTACTTTCAAAATCAGTTTGAATGTGAGTCGAAATTTCGGGATTAAAAACAGTTCGGACCGCACCGAAATATGCAGAATTTCATATAATTTTTTAATAGTTGCCACAGTATGGGCTGTAATGCTAACAAAAAGAATATAGGCTCCAAAAAAACCTTAAGAATTAGCAAATGGGCTATAAATTATTAGAAATAATGGCAGATGGGATGTATGCTATTTTCCACAGATTTGAGGCTTTCCTAAAAAAAGGTTGACGCACAAGCACTGACTGTTGGATGTCCATCCAATGGCCGTCGTGCTTCTTCAATCTCTGCTCTTCCTGCTCTAGCGGCTCAAACAAGCACCGGCGGGACTGCCTGCTCCCTCCTCCTCGCGGCCGGCTGTGCTGTCGCGCAGACCTCACCGCCCGACCGTACTCCCATCGTTGGCCAAGCAATCCCTCTACTCATCCACACCTGCTGTTATTCTCCAGCGACGACTGACGAACCAGTAAACCCTCGTACAGTCATACTCCCCTCCGCGTGGGAAACAACTATCGAGTCTTCCCTGCCTCCGTGTCGTCCCCTTCCTAGGACTCGATGTCGTCCACGGCCCTCGTGCTCTCGGCGCGGCCTGGTCAACATGGTCAACGACCGACATGCATCTGAAGTGGACTTTATGTGGAGAGGCCGACAGCTGGGTCCACGGCCGCACGCAAGGAAATGCCTCCTTATTACGCGCAAAATAATGATTCTTCCCGTGACATCAGGGATGTCAGGACCCCGATTCCAAGTCACATCAATCTAGCCGGTAACACCTCATATCACTTTGCGGCCTCACGCACGGTATTCCCACGGGTGTCGCCTTACCATGGCCCGGGACCGTTTGCGCCTTTTGGCTCACGTATATGATAGTGTCGCTAGCATCCATATGACAGAGAACCCGGGCCGACATGACTAGTCGTGAACCCAAAGTGGCACTAATTTACGGGGACAGGCATACATGAATCAACATCGAGCATGTCGGTCAGCAGCGTGCGAATCCGGGCTGTAGCACTGGGCTAACAGGACTCCGGAGGTCACCGCGTGACATTTCCTCGAAGGGACAGACAGAGGAACAAAGTGAATCAGATGCCGGCCAATCAAGTGTTCCGGAGCAGTAGTGCTGGGCTAGCAGGACTCCGGTGAACCGGGCTGTAGTGGACTATTATGGCTCATGGAAGCACAAGACTACATTTCCCCATAAGAGAGGCTACCAAGGATAAACCACTAGGTTGTCGGATCCCACACATACCAAGCATTTCAATCATACACACAATATGCTCAATATGTGCAATACAACATGGCATCACAACAAGACTCTACGACTCAGAGTATTTATTCATTAGGCTCCGAGGAGCGAGGTAATACGAACATGGGTCTCATGACCCAACATTCAGAGCATACAAGTCAAACACATGCGGAAGCTTAACATGTCTGAGTACAGACATCTACAAATGAAAAAGGCTGAGAAGCCTGACTATCTACCAGATCCTGCCGAGGACACAGGATCGTAGCTAAGGTATCAAGCTAAACGTCGAAGTCCACGCGGAACTACTAGCGAGACTGAAGCCTCTCTGCAAAAAAATAAATTAAACAAACGTGAGTACAATTGTACTCAGCAAGACTTACATCAGAAATAAGTACATATGCATCGGTATCAACAAAGGGGGTGGTGGAGTTTAACTGCAGCAAGCCAGCTTTGACTCAGTGGCTAACCTGAACTACAACTGCAAGCAACTCTTTTGGGGTGGCGCACACGAGTCCACATATTCACCATTCAATACACCACTATGGATCCGCTCCCGTCTCCCTACGAGAAGGCCATCCATAGCACTCACACTTATCTTGCGAGTTTTAGAGTATCCACTTTCACTTGTCTATGAACTATGCAAGGGGTCCAAGTTTCCATATCCAAGGAATCCGGCTATTCGAATAGATAATGATAACCCTGCAGGGGTGTACTTCTTCACACACGCTCCCACCACTTACCACCATATACACATCATGTATCTCGGCAACCTTCAAACGGAAGCCTGGCAAGGGTGTCGGCCACGGCCTACCTAAACACTTAAGTCTCTAGTCCAGGTTTATCGCCTATCCAGGTTCCATCCACAGGGAGTCCGGCCGAGGTTTCCACATACGGCCCCGAACGATGTGAACAGGGTTCCCGAGACACCAAACGGGCGCCCGGTACACCGTGCCACGGTGTATCTACCGCAACATAGCCCACCCCTAGGGTCAGCGCTACGCACGGCCGCCAACACATAACCTACAAACACCAGAAACTAGTTGCAACTCCTAGACAGAGTACTAGGGTGATTAAGAAGCCGAGAGGGTCAATTAAGGATCCCAATGAGTGGTAGTAGCTGTTCATGGATCACAGACACAGAACTCAGTTCCTAAGGACGGCTGCAATGAGACAACCCACCATGTACTCCTACATGGCCTCTCATTGCTACCTTTACCAAAAACGTATTCACACACTTAGCTCACACACGGTAGGACATGATCACACACCTCCGATTCATTCCCGATGAATCAGACCTGACGCAACTCTATGCAATAGCAGGCATGACAAACAAGCATGAATGAGTAGGCACATCAGGGCTCAAACAACTCCTACTCATGCTAGTGGGTTTCATCTATTTACTGTGGCAATGACAGATCATGCAGAGGATAAGGGGTTCAACTACCGCAACAAGTAACAGATGAATCGTTGTTGTCCTAATGCAGTAAAAGAGAGCAGGAGCGAGAGAGTGGGGTTGTATCGGAATGAACAAGGGGGTTTTGCTTGCCTGGCACTTCTGAAGATATCATTGGGTCTTAATCAGTGTCAACGATCATAGCGCCGGTACAACGTCTATCGAGAGGGGACAACCACCGGCAATAGAGAAGGAAGACAATCAATGCAATGCACAACATGATGCATGACAACGACATGGCAATATGTTGTTGATTGAGCTAATGCAACTAGCAACACAATTAAATGAAGTTGGTTTGAACCCAAAGTTCAAATTCAAACTCCACATGTGGTTATTTAAATACAATTCATTTGATTTGTCCTAAACAGTGGCCTTAAGTTGTTCTAACATGCATGAGAATGGTACAGATGGATTCCTTGAATTTTTCTGATAATTTTCATATATAATTTATTTCATTCTGAGTTATAGATAATTTTCTATGAATTTTAGAAGTTTTGGCTATTTTCTGGAATTTTCTGAATTATTTAAAATCCAGAAAATCATTTACTGCGTCAGCATGACATAGGGGTGACGTCAGCAGGTCAACTGGGTCGGCCAGGTCAAACCTGACCTGTGGGACCCATACGTCAGTGTCTCAGGCTGGTTTGGGTGGATGACAGGTGGGACCGGTCAAAGGCCACGTCAGCAAAGTCAACCTGACATGTGGGCCCGGTGGGTTAGTCTAAGTTAAACGGGGAAAAATATCCGGGGTTAATTAGCATGTGGGGCCGAGTTATCAATGACTCCATGGGGTAATCAGTAGGGTGCTTAGGCCCTAATGATGGTGCCACGTCAGCCACCGGCGTTTAACCGCCAGCGACGATAGGCCGCGGAGGTGCCCGCTTTGGGTTTGCTCTAAGGGCCACCGTTCGACGCGCGGAAGGGCGCGTTTGAAAGAGGGGAGAGAGACGCATCCATGGGTGGCCGTGGTTCGAGCGGGGATGGACGGAGTCAACGACGGCGGCCAGAGCACGGTGGGTTGCGGGTTTGGGGTTGCGGTGCATGAGAGGGGGAGATGTTGGTGGCTACGGTCTCGTGGGGTCATTCTGAGAACGGTAGTGTACTCAGGTGGAAGCTCCAATGGCTATAGCCATGACGGCCACATGGCGCGGCGGCGGCGAGCTTCGGCTCCGGTGAGAACAAGGTCTACAAGATGCAATCGAGGCGGGGAAGAGAGGGGTTCGAAGCGGTAGCTCATAGCGGTTGTAGGGGGCATCGAAGTGGGCTCGGGGAAGCACAGACGGCGTCGTGGCATTGCCGGCGATCTCGGTGGCCCGAGGTAGAAGACGACGATGTCGAGGGCATTGCGGTGCTTCCCAGCTCACGTGGCTCGGTGGGGTATACGGGGATGGCGTGGCGGAGCTCCCGAGCATGTTGGATTGGCGAGGGAGGGCCAGTGGCCAGGGCAACAGCGAGCGGCGGC
>NC_041384.1:183812124-183814561 GCF_002162155.2 Triticum dicoccoides
GGGGGTCGGGGAGGTGGCGTGGCACTCGTGGAGGCGTCCAGGCCCTCGACGGCGAGCAGGAGCTGGCGGGGCGCGTGCCAGCGCGCCGCGGCCACGCGCTCATCCTCCTGGCAAAGGAGGAAGATGACAGGGGAGGGTGCCAGGTGGGCCGGGTCGGCCACTTGGGCCGCCAGGTAAGGTCCAGGTGGGCTTCTCTCTCTCTCTCTCTTTATTTTTCTTCTGTTTTGTATTTTTCTGCTACTGTTTTGGCTTTAGTAAAAATACTAAAGCATTTTGTAAAATGATGGAATAATTTTTGGACACTCTCTAGATTATTCTAGTGGCCCACATTTAATTTCAGCATTATCTCAGCATTTAATTTATTTATAGTATTTAAATGCCTAAAGTCAAATACAATATGAATTAATTCAAAAATCCAGGAATGACCTAGAAATATGTGCATCATTTTTGGCAGAGGTTTTCACCCTTATCAGAAATCATGAACATTTTCAAAGGGCATTTTTGGGTTCATTGAAAATGACTTTAGTTGAGCCTATTTGAAATCCATGTGGTGTTAGGGTTTGAACATCCCCATTTTAGGTTTCTGAGAAAAAGTAAACATGATGCATGGAGGTTATGCAAGGATAGGCAAGACTAAGCTAGGGCTGTGACAAGGGACCCATCAAAAGGGCCTCTGTATTTCATGAAAAAAATATTACCGCCGCTGACAGCTTGGACCCACCAGCTATATCTTCGCATGCAAGGAAGTGCCTCCTTATTACGCTAAAAAAAATGAATACCTCCTGCTAGCTGGGACCCACCTTGGTGGGAGGCTGACTTGTGGGCCTACTAAGTTGACGGGGATGGAGGGCTTTGTCAACTTAGTCAATATGCACGATTCTAGCTCCAGTGACCGTACGATGTCCATCCAACGGCCATAGTGCTTCTTCAACCTATGGTCTTCTTGCTCCAGCCGCCCAAACCAGCGACGGTCGTGCCTTGTGCTCCTGCCTCCCGTGGCCGGCTGGGATGCGGCGGAGGCCTCACCGCCCCCTACTACTCCCACCGCTGGCCAGGCCATCCCTCTACTCACCCACACCCCCTGTTATTCTGCGGCGACGGCAGCCTCACACCGCAGCGAACCAGTGAACCCTCGTACTCCTCTACGCGTGGACATCCACTGCCGCGTCTTCCCCGGCTCCACGTCGTCCCCTTCCTAGGCCTCGCCGTCGTCCACCGCCCTGGTGCTCTCGGCGCGGCGTGGTCAACATGGTCAAGGAACGACTTCCATCGGACGTGGACTGTACGTGGAGAGGCTGGCAGCTGGGTCCACGGTCGCAGCAAGGAAGTGCCTCCGTATTACGTGCAAAATAATTATTCCTCCACCTGACAGCGGGACCCACCAGACGGGCCACCATATTTCACGAAAAAAACATTTCCCCCTGACTGCTGGGACCCACCAGCTACATCTTCGCACGCAAGGAAGTGCGTCCGGAAAAAAAAACGATTCGCCCCCTGACTGCTAGGCACCCACCAGCTACATATTCGCAGGCAAGGAAGTGCCTGACAGTCGGGACCCACCTGGTCGAAGCGTACGTAGCGTTGCCATTCTGGTCGCGAACGTGTACGTACATACTGGTCGATTTAGAGGCGCGCACGTGTCGTAGTAGAGGCGCGCACGTAGCATTTACACGTATGTACAACGGCCAGGGTGCAAGAAAGAAAATACGGCCACATATGTGTACATACGGGCGTGGTCTCGAACGCCTACTCGCGCATACGTACGGCCAGGGCTCGTGTACATGGCTGGGTCGGAACGGAGAAACAGCGTCATCGTCGTGTTCATGGGGAGGCAACGGAATGCATCGTGTTCATGGGGAGGCAACGAAATGCGTCGTGTTCATCGGGAGGGCTTGGACGGAATAGGTGATGGAAACGAGGCCTGGCGTACTGCAGAACGGAGGAAACAGCCTTGTGTTCGACCGGCCACGTTTAAAACGGGATTCTGTTCATCGGGAGGGGTCTGGCGTATCGCAAAATGGAGGAAACGGACCTCCTACAGTCGAAACGGGGGTCTTGTTGATCGGGAGGGGTGTGGCGTACTGCAAAACGGACGAAACGGACTTGTGTTGGAGCACTACGGTCGAAACGGGGGTCCTGTTCATCAGGAGGGGTGTGGCGTACCGCAAAACGGGACTCCACGTGATACTGTTCATCTCCACCGTCGACCCCCTCCAGCCTCCACGAGCTACTGTTCATCCACCGTCGACCTCCTCCAGCCTCCACCTGCGACTGTTCATCCACGGGCTCCTGTTCAACCACCCCTCCACGGGCTACTGTTCATCCTGTCCTCCACCGTCTACTGTTCATCCTGCCCTCCACGGGGTGGTCCTGTTCATCCAGCTCTCCACGGGGTCCTATTCATCCAGCCCCAACCGGCTCGATCGATCGGGGTCCT
>NC_041384.1:183814993-183822050 GCF_002162155.2 Triticum dicoccoides
GCAGTAGCGAAGGAATCGCTCGATCGGGTTCAGTTAACAGCCATCGATCGATCTCTCAGGTTCAGTAACGCGTAGCCTGCAGTGCAATCGCTCAGGTTCAGTTAGAGCCCAACGCCTCGCTCGGATTCAGTTAGAGCCAACGCCTCACACATACGCGCGTACGTGTACGAGAGAAACGTGCATCGCTCGGCCCCCGACCTCCCACCGTAACCGGGAACTCCCCGAAATTTTCCTCCCCCTCGCTTCTACCACGGTTTTTTCTGTCATGGACGGCCCAAAGAATATCATGCAGCTGCGTCTCCAGCCCGCCCAGGACGAAAAGCCCATTTTCTGTCATGATTTTTTGTCAGAGAAGTAGGAGCCCACCACATCTATGATGATACCGGGTTTTGTCACAATTATCGTCATAGAAGTGTCATATGCATGACAGAAAGAAAATTCGTTTGGCCCAAAATGTCACGGATCTGTCTTTTTTTTGTAGTGGAAGTACGTCTCTGTTAGAGCGGTGTGGAGGCACAATGCTCCCCAAGAAGCCACTACGGCCACCGTATTCTCCTCATGCCCTCACACAATGCGAGATGTCGTGATTCCACTATTGGTGCCCTTGGAGGCGGCGACCGGACCTTTACAAACAAGGTTGGGGCAAACTCCACAACTTAATTGGAGGCTCCCAACGAAACCATGAAGCTTCACCACAATGGAATATGGCTCCGAGGTGACCTCAACCGTCTAAGGTGCACAAAGCACCCAAGAGTAACAAAATCCACACAAGAAAGTATGGGAAGCAAATATCCTTTGGTGGAAGTGTAGATCTAGGTATCCTCCATCAATCCCTAGCAAATCAACAAGTTTGAGTGGCTAGAGAGAGAGATCGGGCAAAGAGAGCTTGAGTAGCATTAATGGTGGAAAGAGAGAGGTAAGAGGTAGATGTGGTAGGTGGAGGAAGCACCCTTATATAGCAACCCTAAAGATCCAACCGTTACCGTGTTCTCAGTACTGCAGCGGTACAACCGCTCCTGGTCCCGGTACAATCGGGACTCACAGTTTACGTGTAGAACCCTACCAGGCGGTACAACTGGGCGACCAGGCGGTAGTACCGGTTGAGAAGAACAACCGGACCAACCGCCCAACCACCGCCCAACCACCGCATAGGAACAGAAGGGAGTCACCCCTGAGTGCGGCAGTCGAGCGGTACCGGGCCGGTGCAACCGCATGGCCTCGAGCGCTCGGGCGGCTAAGTCCTGAGCGGTAGAACCGCTCCGGACACCGGTGGTACCGGTACAACCGAACCAACCGGGCCACCACCGCACGAGTACTGCATCAAAACAGAGGCCAGAACGGTACTTGGGCGGTGCCTGGCCGGAACAACAGCCCTAGTACTTGCTGAGCATTGGCGGTACCACCGCCCGAAAGTAGCGGTACAACCGCTCGAACAAAACTGGTCAGCGCCAAGACCGAGCGGTACAACCGCCCAGAGAGCGGTACAACCGCCCAGAGAGCGGTACAACCGCTGGAGCCCATAGTAAGCAGTAGGAAGGTAGGGGAAGAGCTCTCTCTCACAGTTTAGGAAGGCAAGAGAGGGGTGAGGTACGTGTACGTGAGAAGACCCCAACACTTTTCAATGTGGATTCCCTCTTGATAGTACGGGTTCCATATGACCAAAAGAGATAAACAAACATGTAGAAAACACCGTCTTCGATCCTTTTTTCTTCAGAGAGAATAGCTAATCGAAGAAGGCCTAAAACTGAAACCTGAAACACTTAGCATAAGATTAGGCCAATAAAGGGTTGTCATCATCGTCCAAAACACAAAGTAGGGAAATGACCTTACAGTTATCCAGTGATCTACTCCTAGATCACTATTGTACTTCCTTGCCAAAATCATGCTAAGGTATACAATAGGTCTCGTACCCAGCATATCATACTTTATAGAACCTACGACTGAGGCATAGGGAATGACTTTTCATTCTCTTTCTATTTTCTGCCGTGGTCGTGTTTTGAGTCTTACTCAACTTTACACCTTGCAATACAGGCAAGAACTCCTTCTTTGACTGTTCCATTTTGAACTACTTTAAAAATCTTGTTAAGGTATGTACACATTGAAAAATATTTACCAAGCGTCTTGATCTATCTCTATAGATATTGATGCTCAATATGTAAGTAGCTACACCGAGGTCTTTCTTTGAAAAACTCCTTTCAAACACTCCTTTATGCTTTCCAGAAAATTCTACATCATTTCCGATCAACAATATGTCATTCACATATACTTATCAGAAAGGTTGTAGTGCTCCCACTCACTTTCTTGTAAATACAGGCTTCACCGCTAGTCTGTATAAAACCATATGCTTTAATCACTTTATCAAAGTATATATTCCAACTCCGAGATGGTTGCACCAGTCCATAGATGGATCGCTGGAGCTTGCACACTTTGTTAGCACCTTTAGGATTGTCAAAAACCATCTTGTTACATCATATACAACTCTTCTTTAAGAAATCCATTAAGGAATGCAGTTTTGACATCCATTTGCCAGATTTCATAAAATGTGGCAATTTCTAACATGATTTGCACAGACTTAAGCATCGCTACGAGTGAGAAAATCTCATCGTAGTCAACATCTCGAACTTGTCGAAAACCTTTTGCGACAATTCAAGCTTTTTATATAGTAATACTACTATCAGCGTCTGTCTTCCTCTTGAAGATCCATTTATTCTCAATGGTTGCCAATCATTGGGCAAGTCAACCAAAGTCCACACTTTGTTCTCATACATGGATCCCATCTTAGATTTCATGGCCTCAAGACATATTGCGGAATCTGGGCTTATCATCGCTTCCTCATAGTTCGTAGGTTTGTCATGGTCTAGTAACATGACTTCCAGAAAGGATTACCATACCACTCTGGTGCAGACCATACTCTGGTTGACCTACGAGGTTCGGTAGTAACTTGATCTAAAGTTTCATGATCATCATCATTAGCTTCCTCACTAATTGGCGTAGGAATCACTAGAACTGATTTCTGTGATGAACTACTTTCCAATTCGGGAGAAGGTACAATTACCTCATCAAGTTCTACATTCCTCCCACTCACTTCTTTTGAGAGAAACTCCTTCTCTAGAAAGGATCCACTCTTAGCAACAAAGATCTTGCCTTCGGATCTGTGATAGAAGGTGTACCCAACAGTTTCCTTTTGGTGTCCTATGAAGACACACTTCTCCGATTTGGGTTCGAGCTTATCAGTTTGAAACCTTTTTCACATAAGCATCGCAACCCCAAACTTTAAGAAACGACAACTTAGGTTTCTTGCTAAACCACAGTTCATACGGTGTCGTCTCAACGGATTTTTAGATGGTGCCGTATTTAACATGAATGCAGTTGTCTCTAATGCATAACCCCAAAATGATAGGGGTATTCGGTAAGAGACATCATAGATTGCACCATATCTAATAAAGTATGGTTATGACGTTCGGACACACCATTACATTGGGGTGTTCCAGGTGACGTGAGTTGCGAAACTATTCCACATTGTTTCAAATGAAGACCAAACTCATAACTCAAATATTTGTTTCCGCCATCAGATCGTAAAAACTTTATTTTCTTGTTACGATGATTTTCCACTTCACTCCGAATTCTTTGAACTTTTCAAACGTTTGAAACTTATGTTTGATCAAGCAAATATACCCATATCTGCTCAAATAATCTATGAAGGTCAGAAAATAACGATACCCGCCGCGAGCCTCAATACTCATTGGACTGCACACATCAGTATGTATTATTTCCATCAAGTCTGTTGCTCGCTCCATTGTTCCGAAGAACGGAGTCTTAGTCATCTTGCCCATGAGGCATGGTTCGCAAGCATCAAGTGATTCTAAAAGTCCATCAGCATGGAGTTTCTTCATGCGCTTTACACCAATATGACCTAAACGGTAGTGCCACATATAAGTTGCACTATCATTATTAACTTTGGATCTTTTGGCTTCAATATTATGAATATGTGTATCACTACGATCGAGATTCAATAAACCATTTATATTGAGTGTATGACCATGGAAGGTTTTATTCATGTAAATAGAACAACAATTATTCTTTGACTTAAATGAATAACCATATTGTAATAAACATGATCCAATCATATTTATGCTCAATGCAAACACCAAATAACATTTATTTTAGGTTCAACACTAATCCCGAAGGTTAAGGGAGCGTGCGATGGTGATCTTATCAACCTTGGAATCACTTCCAACTCACACCATCACCTCACCCTTAACTAGTCTCTATTTATTTTGCAACTCCTGTTTTGAGTTACTACTCTTAGCAACTGAACCAGTATCAAATACTGAGGCTTGCTATAAACACTAGTAAAGTACACATCGATAACATGTATATCAAATATACCTTTGTTCACTTTGCCATCCTTCTTATCCGCCAAGTATCTAGGACAGTTCCACTTCCAGTGACCGTTTCTTTTGCAGTAAAAGCACTCAGTTTCAGACTTGGGTCTAGTTTTGGGCTTCTTCATGGGAGTGGCAACCTGCTTGGCATTCTTCTTGAAGTTCCCTTTCTATCCCTTTGCCCTTTTCTTGAAACTAGTGGTCATGTTAACCATCCACACTTGATGCTTTTTCTTGATTTCTACCTTCGCTAATTTCAGCATCGTGAAGAGCTTGGGAATCCTTTCCGTTATCCCTTGCATATTATAGTTCATCACGAAGTTCTAGTAACTTGGTGATAGTGACTAGAGAACTCTGTCAATCACTATCTTATCTGGAAGATTAAATTCCACTTGATTCAAGTGATTGTAGTACTCAGACATTCTGAGCACATGCTCGATCACTAGCTGAGCTATTCTCCTCCATTTTGTAGGCAAAGTAATTGTCAGAGGTCTCATACCTCTCGCCTCGGGCATGTGTATGAAATACTGATTTCAACTCTTGGAACATCTTATATGCTCAGTGGCGTTCGAAATGTTTTTGAAGTCCTGGTTCTAAGCCATAAAGCATGATGCACTAAACTATCAAGTAGTCATCATACCGAGCTTGCCAAATGTTCATAATGTCCGCAGCTGCTCCTGCAATAGGTTCGTCACCTAGAGGTGCATCAAGGACATAATTCTTCTGTGCAGCAATGAGGATAATCCTCAGATCACGGACCTAGTCCGCATTATTGCTACTATCAATTTTCAACTTATTTTTTCTCTAGGAACATATCATAAATAAAACTGGGAAGCTATACGCGAGCAGTTGATCTACAACATATATATGCAAATACTATCAGGACTAAGTTCATGATACATTAAAGTTCATTTAATCATATTACTTAAAAACTCCCACTTAGATAGACATATCTCTAATCATCTAAGTGATCATGCGATCCATATCAACTAAACCATGTCCGATCATCACGTGAGATGGAGTAGTTTTCAATGGTGAACATCACTATGTTGATCATATCTACTATATGATTCACGCTCCACCTTTCAGTCTCAGTGTTCCGAGGCCATATCTGCATATGCTAGGCTCGTCAAGTTTAACCCGAGTATTCTACATGTGCAAAACTGGCTTGCACTTGTTGTATGTGAACGTAGAGCTTATCACATCCGATCATCACTTGGTGTCTCGGCACGACGAACTATAGCAATGGTGCATACTCAGGGAGAACACTTATACCTTGAAATTTAGTGAGAGATCATCTTATAATGCTACCACCGAACTAAGCAAAATAAGATGCATAAATGATAAACATCACAGGCAATCAATATAAGTGATATGATATGGCCATCATCATCTTGTGCCTTTGATGTCCATCTCCAAAGCACCATCATGATCACCATCGTCACCGGCTTGACACCTTGATCTCCATCAAAGCATCATTGTCGCCTCGCCAACTATCGCTTCTACGACTATCGCTGCCGCTTAGTGATAAAGTAAAGCAATTACATGGCGATTGCATTTCATACAATAAAGTGACAACCATATGGCTCCTGCCAGTTGCTGATAACTGTGTTACAAAACATGATCATCTCATACAATAAAATTTAGCATCATGTCTTGACCATATCACATCACAACATGCCCTGCAAAAACAAATTAGACGTTCTCTACTTTGTTGTTGCAAGTTTTACGTGGCTGCTATGGGCTGAGCAAGAACCATTCTTACATATGCATCAAAAACCACAATGCGGTATAGTGATTGCTTTTTGATCTTCAGAAAGAACCATGTTCATTGAATCCGATTCAACTAAAGTTGGAGAAACTGACACTCACCAGCCACCTGTGTATGAAGCACGTCGGTAGAACCAGTTTCACGTAAGTGTACGCGTAGTGTCAGTCTGGGCCGCTTCATCCAACAATACTACTAAATCAAGAATCAACTAGTGACTCCAAGCAATATGTATATACCCATGCCCACAACTCCTTTGTGTTCTGCTCGTGCATATAACATCTACGCATAGACCTGGCTCTGATACCACTGATGGGGAACACAGTAATTTCAACAAAATTTCTACGCACATGCAAGATCTATCATGGTGATGCATAGAAACAAGAGGGGAAGAGTGTTGTCCATGTACCCACGTAGACCATAAGCGGAAGCATTATGACAATGCGGTTGATGTAGTCATACGTCTTCACGATCTGACTGATCCTAGTACCGAAAGTACGGCACCTCCGTGATCAGCACACATTCATATCGGTGACGTACCACGAACTCTTGATCCAGTTGAGTGTCGAAGGTGAGCTTCGTCAGCACGACGGCGTGATGACGGTGATGATGAAGCTACCGGTGCAGGGCTTCGCCTAAGCACTACGACGATATGACCGAGGTGGATTATGGTGGAAGGGGGCACCGCACACGACTAAGAGATTAATGATCAACTTGTGTGTCTATGGGGTGCCCCCCCGTATATAAAGGAGTGGAGGAGGGGGAGAGGGACGGCCTCCTAAGCGCGCCCAAGGGGGGAGTCCTACTCTCGGTGGGTGTAGGATTCCCCCTTCCCTAGTTGGAGTAGGAGAGGGAAGGAAGGGGGAGAGGGAGAGAACGAAAGGGGGCCCAGCCCCCCTCCCAA